>NW_005871775.1:48308-92761 GCF_000147115.1 Myotis lucifugus | reverse complement strand
ATATTTGACCACCCAGTTTTGTTCTTTCCAGCCAAACGGATGAGACAGAATTAGCCTGACAAAGACTTTCTAGTTCTTAGAAAATCAGTTATTTCTGTTTATACAGGGCAGTTATACAGGGCTGTGCAGAAGTAGGTTTCCAGTTGTGAGTACGCTAAACAGAGTTTATTCTTGTGTTATTTTATTCATTGTTATTTCCCATACGAACAACTGTAAAACCTACTGTTGTTTACCTTGTACCTTAAGTCTCTTCTATTTTGCCAGGAAGATTTTTTAAAAAAAAAAAAAAAGCTCTGCCTTTAAAGGAAGAGGAGATGCATTCACAGTTGACCCTTGAAAATGCAGGGTTGCAGCAGCCAGTCCCCTCGTACACGCTTTTTTCAATAAGCGTGCAGCTCCCTGCGTGGCCTGGGCATTTGCGACCGGTAGTGGGAACCTGGGTGCAGAGGCCAGCAGTGCGTGTTCCCGGCAGATTTATACAGGGGCCTGAGCACCCAAGGATTTAGGGCCCATGGGGCAGAGCAAGTTGGGGGGGAGTCGAAAGTTACATGCAGATTTTCAACTGCACAGGGGTTGGTGCCTCTAACACCCTCTCTGTCCAAGAAAGTTTTGATCCAGCTCAAAGTAGTCTTTATGATAGTAGCAACATCACTTACATTTTGTTAATATTCATTTTGAATTTCCCTTTAGGAGGTTTTGGACATCTTGCCATTTTAAATTCTTGTCTGCAAACCAGAAGCATAGACGATGGAGAGCTATTACATGGTATACTGAACATTCTAATGTGCTGGAAGAAAGACCATGAGGATATTTTTCTTTTCAGTTGGTGGGTGATGCTTTATACTGTTTTCCTCCGTATGTACAATCTGGACCCAGGATGTGTGTTTTATAGTCACCACTGTGCAGAGTGATAGGCGGTGGACATTTCAGTCGCTCTTCCATCGTGTGTGAGGTGAAAGGGAATGTCGTCTGTAAGGTTCTTTAATGCTTTGTGTCCTGCTCTGCTTTTGTCCTCGTCACAGTGACCTGTCAGGAGTGAGCCCAGAGGTCCTGGGAGTGAACGTGGAGATCGTGCGGTTCCTCTCCCTGTTCCTGAGGTGCTGCTCCTCCCCTCTGGCCGAGAGGGAGTGGGACTTCATCTTGTGCTCCATGCTGGCCTGGCTGGAGGTAAGCGCACGGGTGTCTCGTGCCCCTGCCGGGTCTTCGTGCCGATCTACAGAGCAGCACGGCCGCCCAGGCGTGTCGTTTACGTAATGATGGTGACCAGCGCCTTTGGGGACGAACTCCTCGCCGCCTCCCATTTCACGGGACAGTACGAGGACAGGCTCCTTATCCTTCCGTGACCCTCTCCCAACCGCTGTTGAGCTGGTCTCCCCATTCACTCATTTTAATGTAGTGTCTGCTGCGCAGCCCTTTCTGGTTTTATCTTTCCATGACAAGATTTTTGGACTTTTGGTTCTAATTAAATTATTCTTCAAACACACTGTCAGTATTGCCAGAGTAACTGATGCCTCAGAGGTCAGTTGACCCAGGGGGATCGGCGTCTTTCTGCGACCCAGTGCGGCCTGGTGAGCCGTCAATTGTGGGCGCCAGCGTGCAGGGGGTCAGGGTGGACCTGGTTGGAGTCTCTGCCTCGCCTGCAGTTGGCTGGGGGTTTAAACGTGACCTAGTTGAGCCTCGGTGTCCTTATTTTAACATAATTTAAAAATGCCCAATTAGCAGGGCTCCTGAGAATATTATAAATGTGTCTTTAATGTGTTCCACTTGCTAAGTGGTCATGGATGCTACTTTGTTTTGTAGTTTTTGAAATAAAAAAGAACATTTCAGAATAAATGGGTTGATTCTAATTTCTAGTATTTAATTTTGAAAAAATTATTTTGATGTGAACTCTAGAAATGCTCCCTGAGAACGGAAAGGGCCTTGGCTACATGGCCTTGTTTTTGGATGTTCCGGTAGAGGTCTGCTTACCGACTTCATTTCTGTTTCCCAGACGACGCGTGAGAACTACGCGCTGCGCTCTGTGCCGCTGGTGCAGCTGCTGGCCTGTGTCAGCTGCGCTCTGGCCTGTGAGCTCAGTGCCTTCTTCGATTCCACAACGCGGGACCCTGCTGGCCATCTTCCTGCAAACCTAGTCAGTGAATGGAAAGAATTTTTTTCCCAAGGCATCCACAACTTGCTTTTACCTCTCTTGGTGACAGTTACAGGCAAGTAAAAAGGGGCGTAATCATGAGATTCGTTAAGAACGACTTGTCAAAAGATCCACAACCGCATCTCTGGGTGTTTCAGTCAAAGAGTCCAGCAGAAGAGGAGACAAGAGCCGGAGAATCAGGGCCTCTCAGAGCGTCATGTGCTCAGTCACGATGAGAATTGAAATGGCTTCAGAGGCCACTGCAGAGTGAAAGGATAGGAGTCAGATACACACAGATTTATAGCTCAGACCTGTCTTAACGAGAATAGAAGTCGCCGAACAGTTGAGATCACTGAATGCTATACACATTCAGTTCATGTTTCTAGAGTTATAGTTGGTTTAATGTTAAGTTTTTTGTTTGTTTGTTTGTTTTTTTAATATATTTTATTGATTTTTTTACAGAGAGGAAAGGAGAGGAATAGAGAGTTAGAAACATCGATGAGAGAGAAACATTGATCAGCTGCCTCCTGCACACCCCCTACTAGGGATGTACCCACAACCAAGGTACATGCCCTTGACAAGAATCGAACCTGGGACCCTTCAATCCCCAGGCCGATGCTATATCCAGTGAGCCAAACCAGTTAGGGCTTAATGTTAAGTTTTAATATAGTTTTCTTAATTGATTTTAAAGAGAGAGATAGAAACATTGATGAGAGAGAAATACTGATTAGCTGCCTCCTGCCTCTTGGGGATCGAACCCACAACCGGTCATGTGCCCTGACTGGGAATCTAACCAGTGACCTCTTGGTACCTGGGACACAGCCCACCCACTGAGTGACACCGGCCGGGGCTCTGGTTTTCCAGGTGCATTTCCTTTAGTAACATTGATCATCTGTGAAGCAGTCAAGCTGTGCTTCCCGTTTTGTTTTGGGATGTGCATGTGTGTTTTTCTTTTTGTCATCAGGAGAAAGCAGAGATACGTCTGAAACATCCTTTCAGAATGCAGTGCTAAAGCCCATGTGTGAGACGTTAACATATATCCCAAAGGATCAGCTTCTGAATCACAAGCTCCCTGCAAGGCTGGTCGCTGGCCAGAGCACACACTTGCCGGAACATCTCCAGACTTTGCTGAACACATTGGCTCCGTTACTCCTCTTCCGAGCTCGGCCCGTGCAAATTGCTGCCTATCAGATGCTGTACAAGTAAGAGTCTGAACAGATGTCAGGGCGCTCTAAAATAATAGAATATGTATTCAGTTTTATCGCTTTTAAAGTCATTTACAGTTACAGAAACAACAGAAAATGGAGTAAACTTGTGCGTTTGTTCTGACGAGGGAGGCCAGGGTTTGATCTCACCGTGTTCTCCATGCAGAGTTCACATTTAGAGCATCCTGGCCATAGGTCGTTGTTTCAGGAAATATTTACAAAATATATTCATTATAAAATAAGTATTGGTCTTTCTGCTCTTAAACATGATTTTTAACAAAAAACAATTTAAAATAATGTTCTGATTTCCAGGTTGATGCCAGAATTACCACAATATGATCAGGATAATCTAAAGTCATACGGAGATGAAGAGGAGGAACCAGCCTTGTAAGGTTTTTAATGATGTGTTTATTACAGTGTCATAACCGATCTCACTTAGCGTGACTTCTCCGTGTGGAGCGTATGTTCGTTCAGCAGGTCTTCACAGCCAGCTGTGAGACGTAATGAAATCTAGAGTTCACCCAGAAAGATGGTTTCTCTCTCATCTTAATTGCTCCTTAACCATATTTTAGTTTGCTGCTATTTAGTAAAATTTCTTATGGCCACATGGTAGCTTTTGTGGCCAAATGTCACTTGAGCACCCAGTTAGTGCAAAGTATTGATTAAATGCTGAGGGGGGGATACAGTGTTGAGTAAATGTTCTTTTGTTTTTTAATATATTTTTATTGATCTCAGAGAGGAGGGGAGAGGGAGAAAGAGATAGAAACATCAATGATGAGAGGGAATTATAGAGCGGCTGCCTCCTGCACGCCCCCTTCTGGGGATCAAGCCCACAACCTGGGCATGTGCCCTTGACTGGAATCGAACCCGGGACCCTTCAGTTCGCAGGCCAACACTCTGTCCGCTGAACCAAACCAGCCAGGGTTAACTGTTCTTTTTCATAAGAAGTTTGCCCTCGCTGGCTATTACAGTATGACCTGTACAAGTAGCCAGTGTGTGACGGGTGCTAAGAAAAGGACAGGGAGCATGTTGTGGGCCATCCTGCTGGCACCAGGAAGGAAGACTTCCTCTTGCGGGAGAGACGTTTGTCTGGCTCTTCAGGTGAGGCAGCGAGCCGCCCGGCCGGAGACCGTGCACGAGCGTGGAGGCGCGAATCGTCAGGCTGTGCTGGGATGGCGAGTGGTCCCCCCTGACACACGTTCTTACTGTGTGTCTTCCACTCAGTGAAGGCAGGGGCTTTTGTCTCTTGTTCTCAGTCATGTTCGTAGCATCCAGAGTGGTTCCTGGCCTAAAGCAGACTCGAGTGCTGCTCATTTGTTGAAGGAAAGCATACATGAACAAGTGTGTGGAGTTGCGGGGAGGAGGGGTAGTGGAAGACGAAGCTGGAAGGGAGCTTACAAATGACACTTTTTAGGGTTTGGGCATTTTTTGGTAGGAAATGGGATATCACCAGCTGATTCTGGCAATAGTATGAATCCTAAATTGTACGCAGAAGTAGAGACCATTCCAGAAATCATAACATGCGTTGGAGGCGTGTGGGGAGTGGAGAGCTGAGCTGGACTGTGAGCTCTGGGGACTGTGGCCTGGAGTAGAGAAAGGCCAGTGTGGGAGGTGGTGGTGGTGGAAGAAAACATGGCAGGAGCTGGAAGACCCGTGGGTGTGGGGAGGGGAAGGGAGCCACGGAGGACACAGGTGGAGGACACAGGGTCCCAGGGTCTCACCAGGTCCCCTGCAGAGAACCTCCCCGGAGGAGCACATGGAGCCTGCGTGGCCGTGCCTGTTAACCTTCCTGAGCAGATGCCCCGCAGCCTGTCTCGTGCCCACTGTAGGGGTGAAGGCCTGGCAGGGCTTGGCAGCCTCGTTCTTCCAGTCGCTGAGGGACTTGAGTCATTTCAGCTTTGCGAAGGGTGTGATTTTTTTCCATCTATAAAACAGATGGTTGAAATAGATGTTTTCTAAAAGGGTCTTTTTTTTTAAGTGGTAACTTCTAGAGTCCATATTTTTATAGCATGTAGCATTTCTTAAATATATAATTTAAAAGCTTCATATTTAAAAACACTTTACATGTAATATATATCATATTTACATCTTTATGAATGTAAAAGATATAATATACAATACATATATTTTCATGTATAAATGATATACATTTTATGTCTTTCATTTTCTATAATTGCCATTATGTAAAATTCGGAGTTCAAGGTGAATCTATAAAAGGAGATTTTTAAATGGTTTTGGGGAAATAAAGAAAGGTTTTTCTAAAACGTTGGAGGGTGTGCATGCTGACAGTCGCTGAGGGAAGCTGTGAAGACAGTGGGTGTCTCCTCCTCCCAGGTCCCCGCCGGCAGCACTGATGTCCCTTCTCCACGCGCAAGAGGACCTGCTGGAAAGCGTCCTGGGCTGTGTTCCCGTCGGGCAGGTCGTGGCCATCCAGCCGCTGAGCGAGGACTTCTGCTCTGTGCTGGGTTACCTCCTCATCCTCACTTTCTTCAAAGCCTCTTCCTCTCAGGTCAGTAGCCGTGGGGCAGTCGGACAAGCCTGTCCTCAGCCTGTCCTCAGCAAATCCCTTATTTAAGACCCGTGTTCAGAGGAAGACGTGCGCACATGACCCGCGCTCTCTGTGTGGGCTCTGTGTGGGGATGTCCGATAGCAGTCATTTTGCCCACGTTACTCTGCAGCGTCATGTTTACTTGGAAAATATACTCTAGTTTACTTACCTGTTTTTAAAATCTTCTAGGCAGGTACCGAATTTGAGAATTCCTAGAGGCTTGGAATCAGTCTAATAGGACAAGTCCTCCTAGAAGACGTAGTTTCCCTCTTCAGTGGAAGTGCAGGCACTCCTTTCCGACGTGCATTTTCAGAATGCTTACGTAGGGGTCCGCTGTGCGCATGACCCATCTCTTGGGACAAGTTTGTCACCAGGCGCATCTTTGCCTTTGTATCTCGGGAACCAGGTCACAGGGCAGCAGCCACCTCGGTGTCGAAATCACTGGGTTTCTCTTCAGGCCTCCCTCCCCGTGGCCTGATCCTCCCCGTGGCCTGATCCTCCCCGTGGCCTGATCCTCCCCGTGGCCTGAGCCTCCCCGTGACCTGATCCTCCCCGTGGCCTGATCCTCACCGTGGCCTGAGCCTCCCCGTGGCCTGAGCCTCCCCGTGGCCTGAGCCTCCCCGTGGCCTGATCCTCCCCGTGACCTGATCCTCCCCGTGGCCTGATCCTCACCGTGGCCTGATCCTCCCCGTGGCCTGAGCCTCCCCGTGGCCTGAGCCTCACCGTGACCTGAGCCTCCCTGTGGCCTGATCCTCCCCGTGGCCTGAGCCTCACTGTGGCCTGAGCCTCCCCGTGGCCTGAGCCTCACCGTGACCTGAGCCTCCCTGTGGCCTGATCCTCCCCGTGGCCTGAGCCTCACTGTGGCCTGAGCCTCCCCGTGGCCTGAGCCTCTCTGTGGCCTGAGCCTCACTGTAGCCTGAGCCTCCCCCGTGGCCTGAGCTCCGTGTTATTTGCTGGTGACATACCTCAAGAGCTCATTGTTGGACTTTTACATTTGTTTCCTTAAAAATGTTGCTCATTTCAAAAAATTGTCCTAAATTGAGGCCCGTATGTGTAGGAATTTTGGTCTTGTCATCATATATTCAGAAATTTGGAAAATGGCCATGCACCATCTTTTTCATTAAACCAGAGTGTGGGAAGGGCACAGAGAATTGCCCAGCGGCTTTGCTAAGCCTGGAACTGAACTGAGCTGTGGACAGATAAACCACTGTAACCCACCAAATAACACAACTAGGTGAATCCTATAACAGAATTTAAAACCCACAAAAACCTTAATCAGCCCCAAAGCTGTGTGTGTGTATGTGTGTGTGATTGTGTGTGTGAGATTGTGTGTGTGAGTGTATGTGTGTGTGAGTGTATGTGTGTGTGATTGTGTGTGTGAGATTGTGTGTGTGAGTGTATGTGTGTGTGAGATTGTGTGTGTGAGATTGTGTGTGTGAGATTGTGTGTGTGAGATAGTGTGTGTGAGTGTATGTGTGTGTGAGATTGTGTGTGTGAGATTGTGTGTGTGAGATTGTGTGTGTGAGTGTATGTAAAAAAACCCTCGCTCATTTGTCCTCAGTTCCCATTTCCTCTCGAACCCTTCAGCCCCTGGCAACCACTTACCTGTGTTCTATCTCTGGATTTGCCGATTGTGGGCATTTTATGTACAGGGCGTCCCGAAGGCTGTCTTACACACTCAACAGCTGGTAGCTTAGTTGGTGTTTTTCTTTTCAGATTTGACCCATTGGAATTAATAGTTACTCACAGTGTGTGCACATTTGGGGGACACCCTCTAGGTAGCCTTTTGCGTCTGCCTCCTTCCCTGAGCTCGAGTCTCAGGAGCCACCCGGTAGCAGCGGGTGTCAGGGCTGGAGGCCTTTCTGTGGCTGAGTCTCCTCTGCTGATGGCCCTCCACGTCGTGTTCACGTACCACATGCGAGCGTAGCACGTTCACCTGCTGGTGAATTCAGGAGGTTCCACTTGTGGCTCTTGTGACTCGCGCGGCTGCGAGCGTTCATGTGGACATGTTTGTGTGCACGTTTTTATTTCTGGTGTTATTTACCTAGGAGTGGGATTGTTAGGTAAGATGTGTGTGGTTTTAAAAGTGCATTGATATGTATGATTAATTTTTTAAAATTTCCTTTCTGCCCTGGCCGGTTTGGCTCGGTGGATGGAGCATTGGCCTGTGAACTGAAAGGTCCCAGGTTCGATACCGGTCAAGGGCACATGCTGGGTTGTGGGCTCGATCCCCAGTGGGGGCCTTGCAGGAGGCAGCCGATCCACCATGATTCTCTCTCATCATGGATGTTCTATCTCTCTCTCCCTCTTCCTTCCTCTCTGAAATCAATAAAAATATCTTTTAAAAAAACAACACAAATGTATTATTCCACCTCCATGTAGTAAAAAGTATAGTTGTACAATGTTTAAAAAAAAATTTGCTCTCTATATTTTGAAAAATTTTAAAGTTAGAAGTAGAATAATTCATGAAGTCATGTATCCTTTTCCGACACTTTCACACTTGCTCTGTATTCACTTTCTTCCTGATGATCTACTTGAAAGTAAGTTGCAAACATCATGATGCTTTACCAAAAGTATTTAAACATGTATCTCCTGCCCTGGCTGGTTTGGCTCAGTGGATAGAGGATCGGCCTGCGGACTGGAGGGTCCCAGGTTCGATTCCCAGTTAAGGGCACAGGCCCGGGTTGTGGGCTCCATCCCCAGAAAGGGGTGTGCAGGAGGCAACCGATCAATGATTCTCTCCTATCATTGATGTTTCTCTTTCTCCCTCTTCCTTCCTCTCTGAAATCAATAAGAATATATTTTTTAAAATAAATAAATAAACATGTATCTTCTAAGAACAAGGACATGTTCATACCTAAGTGCAATGTAACTATTACACTCAAATGAATTTCATGCAATGGTACTAGCTAATTTGTATTCACATTTCTCAGTAAATGTCCTTTATAGTTTAATCTCCTTCTCTTGGGATTTAATCGAGGATCTTGTTTGCGTTGGTTTGTCATATTTCTTTACTCAGTAATTCCCCACCTTTCTTCTCTCTCTGGTCGCTCACCAGGTCAGCTATTTTGTAGATGGTTACAGTTCGGCTCTGACTTTACTGGTAGTTAGATGCCGATTGGTTTTCAGCAGGAGGGCTTCTGCCCAGGGGACTGTGTCTCACCGTGTCCCCGAGAGGCTCAGCATGACCAGGCCTCCTGTTGGTGACACTGAGTGTGGTACTTGGTCAAGGTAGTGCCCCCCAGAATGCTCCATGGTAAAGGTACTTGGATCAACGTATTTTAAGAATCGGTTCGAAACCCTATGGCTTGATCCCCGCATTTGAGCCCTCAGCGTCTGTACTGGGAGGAGCTGTGCGGTGCATGGAGGAAATCAAGGTAAAGCCATGTGAGCACATGACAAGTACTGCGACCTGAGGGACAAGGAGCTCTCCAGATGGGCTTCACCGGTGCCCGCAGTGCCCCCGTGGTGCCAGGCTCTCCTGTGTCATAAAAGAACCCAGCAATCCCTGGTTTTACCTGAAGCTCCCCGATCCTAAAGCGACAGGCAGACGCTGGCGGTGCCGTCCTGCAGGGGCACTGCAGGGTCTTGGTGGGGCGGGTCCGCCAGGAAATGGAATTGGTTCTAAGCAAGGTTTCCAGAGACGAGGGCCTGTGGTGTGGAAGGAATGTGTGGAAGGTGCGGGAGAGTGAGTGAGTCATCTGGGGAGTGGCGAGTGGATTTCCACGGCTCGGACTCCAAGTGCAGGTGAGCCTCCCAGGGAGACTGTCAGAGGGAGACCTTCGAGCACGTGTCGCGTGAGGAGGGAGCGGCAGGTCTGCGGTCTATGAGGAAAGGAGGCAGGGCCGTCACATGGCCCATTGGGGAGTAAGGATGTGGCCTCTGTTCTGTGGACTCTGCTGTGTCATTCCGAGTCCTCAGATCAATGTCTTGTAAAGGTCGTGTTGTCGAAAGTATTACATATGTCCCCTGATGTTTTTCTTACTGTTCTTGTGCAATCTGTTCTACTTTGATTTGTTGTTACCTACTGCTCTTGGTTAAACTGGGTTTACTAACACATTTTTGCTTTCCACCAGCTTCGGGCTCTGTATTCAATGTACCTCCGGAAAACAAAGAGTTTAAATAAACTGCTCTATCACCTGTTCAGGCTCATGCCCGAAAACCCGACCTGCACCGAGGCAGCTGCTGAGCCCAGCAAGGAGCCCAAGACCTTCTTCACGGAGGAGGTCCAGCTGAGTATCAGAGGTCAGTGAGGGGGTGTGTGTGCCTGTGTGTGTGTGCACACATGTTTGTGTGGTATGTGCATGTATGTGTGTGGGGTGTGTGTGTATGGTGTGTGTGTGTGTGTGTGTGTGTGTGTGTGTGTGATTTGTGTGCATGTGCATGTGTGTATGTGTGCGCACATGCATGTGAGCTCTCCTGGGACAGGTTCAGACCTGAGGGTGCAGCCCAGCCCCAGATGGGGCCTGGGTGCAAGGCCTTCCACGTTTCTCTAAGTAGGACATTCAGTGTGACCTTGTGGATAACGCTGTTAAGAATTAAAGACATTTTTGAATCCTAGGTTGTTGAGACTTACATTTTACTCTGTAAACAAGTATTTGTTGTGTGATAATGGTTTGTAGGCCTGTGAGTCAGTAGTCTGCCGTCGGGGAACAAAGACGAGTATGAGTTCTTTCCTTCACTGTGGAGGCTCAGGTTTTAGCCAAGGGTTCAGGCTGTTCTACCGTTGTAACTGATTCTTCGGAATAATTTGTTAAATGCCTTAGACTCAGGAAACCTTTGGAGCAGTGGTCGCCAGCTGGTGGTCCGTGAGGTCCGAAAGGATGGCGACCACTGCCTTAGAGCACCGAGGGCGGACTGTGAGGTTGAGGTGGGTGTTCTAGGACTTGGCGTAAATACGTCAGTGATGCTGGGAGTAAAGGTGGTGCGACTCCTTTCATCTTCTATTCCCCCCTTTGAAGGCAGCGCTTCATATTACCTGTGACTCTCCGTGTGAAATGCAGAATGCTGTTTCCAGGCAGATTTTCCCGTGTCAGCTGGAATCTTCTTTTTGCCGTGGTTCATGTTAAATATGTAGAAAAAGCTAATGTGGTAGCATCCCGGCTTCTTTGTTTGTTTTAGGAGCTCTAGTCCTCATGGGAGGAATTAGGATTTTCTTAGGAAAGTCCTTGTCTTTGTCTGTTATTCTGTGTCCGAGATACACGCTGCTGACGAAGACTTTGCTTTTCCCTCAGAAACAGCAACCCTTCCGTACCACATCCCGCACTTGGCTTGCTCCGTCTACCACATGACCCTGAAGGACCTGCCCGCCATGGTCCGGCTGTGGTGGAACAGCAGCGAGAAGCGCGTCTTCAATGTTGTCGACCGGTTCACCAGCAAGTACGTCAGCAGCGTGCTTTCTCTACAGGAAATAGCTGCTGTGCAGACAAGTACACAGCTGTTCAGTGGCATGACGGTTAGTATGCTCTTGAACTTTTTCTAGAAAGGTGATTTAAATATTGATTGTGTCTGACATCTGTAGTGAGTTGAGTATCACAATTGTGACCGTTGGTTTAGAATTTACAGGAATTGCTGCTGTATTCTCTGACTCTTGTAAGTCAAATCTCATATTAATACATAGATTGGAACAGTGGCATAATTTCACTAGCCCCCACCAAGGAGCTTTTGAATATTCATCAGTTCCTGTAAAATATACATCGGACACCTCCAGGTGCCGGGCTTGGTGCAAGCAGTGTGGTCAACAGCGAGGGCCTGGCCTGTGGGACGTGCCATCTGGTCAGGGAAGGGGAGACACCGACCACGGGTTGTGTTTGAGACTAGAACGTGGCACACGGAGGGGAAGAGTGTGGTCCCAGGCGAGGACCATTGGCTGAGGGAGGGGAGACGATGGAGAAAGGCGCTGTAAGGGGCAGGAGTTGGTCTGGGGAGACGTGTGGAAAGGCATTCGCTGCAGGGAAACAGTGGCAGAAGCAAAAGGCTGGGAGTGAGAACTTCTGTAGTTGCCCGAGGCAGGACGAGTAACCGTGTCCAGGGAGAGAAGGCTCCTGCAGGCGGCTGTCAGGGAGCGGGCGGATCTGCAAGGGGTTAGGTCACGCTGGGAAAGGCCTCACAGAACAGTCTGAAGTATTTGGTCCTGGGTAGCCACTGACAAATTTCCGTTGAGGGGGTGACGGGTGGCGTTATCATCTGTGCAGTTGCTCTGACTGACTGTGATATAAACCTGGCTGTTGAGTAGTGCGGGGTCGAGGCATGTGGGCAGTGCTGGCGTCAGAGCTGTGGGTGCGGGGCAGGCCTGGTGGGCAGTGCTGGCGTCAGAGCTGTGGGTGCGGGGCAGGCCTGGTGGGCAGTGCTGGCGTCAGAGCTGTGGGCGTGGGGCAGGCCTGGTGGGCAGTGCTGGTGGGAATGTAGACGGGGCGGGGAATTTGGTGGAAATGTACCCCAGCTTGAATAGCTGGGAGGAGGCAGAGGAGATGTTTAAGGTGACGCTGTGGTGTCAGCCTGGAGATTCGGGCGTCAGAGAGTCGAGTTGTTGGGGCCGGGGGTCATTGGTGTTTCACGTTGCGTGTGCAATGCTGTATGGAAACCAGAACCAGGGGTGAGTGTTCTTCTGGGAAATTCAGAATCCGCAGCAGAGGGAGGCTGGGCAGACACGTGGCACTTGATGCCCGAAGACAAGCAGTGATGACTAACCCATCTGTGCTTTGTCTGGTCAGAAACTGGTGTCATATGGTGAAGCTGGTAGAATAAAATAAAATACACTGGTTTTTTGTTGTTGTTGTTTAAATATATTTCTTTATTGATTTAAGAGAGGAAGAGAGAGAGAAAGACAGATAGAAACATCAGTGATGAGAGAGAATCATTGATCGGCTGTCTCCTGCACGGCGCCTACTAGGGATCAAGCCCTCAATCCAGGCATGTGCCCTTGGCCAGAATCAAACGTGGAACCCTTCAGTCCACAGGCTGATGCTCTATCCATTGAGCCATACCAGCCAGGGCTAAAATACACTGTTTCATGAGAGTGAATTTCCAGTAAAATGCACTTGGACTGTCCTAAACCACCATAAAACACACTCAGCTCTCCTCATCCGTGGGTTCTTCGTCCACGGCTCAGCAGCCTCGGGTCCAAAATTGGAGTTGGGTTCCAGGGATGTGGACCCACGGACAGAGGGACTCGTGGGGGCAGGGGAGTCCTGCCAAGCTGCCCTGTGGGTGCCGAGGGACGACTGTGTCAGGTACTTGTTAAATATAGATGTCCAATAAGTGAATGTGTTTACCTGCATTTTGCTTGAATGGAAACTTTGGCTGCTAATAGTCAACCTATTGAAATGCTTTTTGAGTGAAAAAAAAGGAAAGAAAATTTGACAAAACAAATATTACTGTTCGTGTGTTGCAGGTTAAGGCTCGAGCTACTACTCGAGAAGTGATGGCTACGTACAGCATTGAGGACATCGTCATTGAGCTGATAATCCAGCTGCCTTCCAACTACCCGCTGGGCTCCATCACCGTGGAGAGCGGGCGGCGCGTGGGCGTGGCCGTGCAGCAGTGGCGGAACTGGATGCTGCAGCTGAGCACCTACCTCACCCATCAGGTCGGTCCCGCACACACGTGGCCTCCACACTGAGGCCCACTCGTTGGTTCCTGCCGTGGCAGTGACACTGAACACACATCTCTCCTGCCTCAGCTGGAGGTGGGGATTCTGGCTCCTCGGTGGGCACAGATATGTGCCTGAGCGACTTGCGCCTGCCAAGGTTTCATGTTCATCTCTTTCTGGTGTTCGAGAGGAATTGATTTGACTTTATTGACATTATAAACGTACAGAACAATACATGGTAATTAAGGAAATGGTTAGAGATGGAATTTTTTGGTAAGATGCCGGACAGATGAATGTCTTCCAAGCTACGCTTAGTCTAACATTTCAACTCTCCTTCTGTGGTTATAGAAATCCCAGTACTTTTAAAGACCTTTGACTTTTAAACACCTATAAGTCTTCTCTAGTTTTGTTTACACATTGTGAATATTGCACAGTAAAGAAAACTTTTTAAAAAATAAATATATTGCCCTGACTGGTTTGGCTCAGTGGATCGTGCATTGGCTGTGGACTGAGGGGTCCCGGGTTCGATTCTGGTCAGGGGCATGTACCTTGGTTGCGGGCACATCCCCAGTAGGAAGTGTGATGGAGGTGGCTGATTGATGTTTCTCTCTCATCGATGTTTCTGGCTCTCTATCCCTCTCCTTTCCTCTCTGTAAAAAAAATTAATAAAATATATTTAAATAAATAAATAAATAAATATATTCACCAATTTGTAGAGCTGGAACAAATCAGCAGCAGGGAAGATAAAATGATTAATTGTTTTAGTTTGCCCAAACCGGTTTGGCTCAGTGGATAGAGTGTCGGCCTGCGGACTCAAGGGTCCCAGGTTCGATTCCGGTCAAGGGCATGTACCTTGGTTGCAGGCACATCCCCAGTAGGGAGTGTGCAGGAGGCAGCTGATCGATGTTTCTCTCTCATCGATGTTTCTAACTCTCTATCCCTCTCCCTTCCTCTCTGTAAAAAATCAATAAAATATATATTAAAAAAAAATTGTTTTAGTTTAAAATTCAGAAAAAATCTAAATGATTGACTTACTAAGAGTTTCATAAAGCAACAAGCTGAGACTGAACTTTGAAGTATTGATGCAAAACCCTTTTTTAATTCCTGTCTTTACTGGAGAAAGATTTATCTGTTCCAAAATTTCGGTGGTCATTTTGAAAACCAATATTCATAAAACTTAAAAGATGTGAATATAGCAAAACAGATTTTCTTCTCTCCAAGTTATAACTCAACTTTAAAATTTTTGAAGTTGAATAAAAATAACTGATTGGTTGTCTTCATTGTATATTCCTCTTTTTTTTTCTTCTTCTTGTTAACAGAATGGAAGTATTATGGAAGGCTTAGCGTTATGGAAAAATAATGTAGACAAACGCTTTGAGGGTGTTGAAGATTGCATGATCTGCTTTTCAGTCATCCATGGGTTCAACTATTCTCTTCCCAAAAAAGCCTGTAGAACATGCAAGAAGAAGTTCCACTCAGCCTGTTTGGTAAGTCTAAAAAGAAATTAACTTATTTATTATTTTATGTATAATGTGTATGTATAATATCTAACTTTGGAAAAGAAAACAGTGAAAAATAAACTCTTAATTGTAGTTAATGGGAGACATACTAAGATGGTTTTTCAAAATCTGTACAAAGTAAATAGTAAATTACTGAGAAATGGTAGCATGAAAGCATTTTAATCATTGGATGTTTCTAAAACAGGTCTCAGCACTCAAAAAATAGGTGGTCTTATAAGATCTAGACCAGGGGTGGGCAACCCCTGGCACAAGTGCCAAATATGGCACGCCAGTAACTTTTGCTGGCACGTGAAACCCTCTCTTATAATCTTCCATTTACAATTTTTTTCTTAATATTGACTTTTTTATTTTTCAGATAAATTCAGTGTAGGTGCATCTTAGATAAATAAATAATTTTACATAACAAGTTATCTTAAAGACCATAGACAAGGATTGACGAGAGAGGGGAAGAGCAATTTCTATGCCTCTGCCTTAACTCTCTCTGCCTTCCTAGATCCGACCAGTGTTTTGGTTTCATCCACATACGCTTGTGAATCTTTGTTCTCAGTGATGAATTTTGTTAAGTCTCGTAATAGGAGTAGCCTGAAGGATGACAGTAGTAGCTCGTGCATATCTCTGAAGGTCACGAAATAAAAACCTGATGTAAAATCTCTGTCATCAGTGATGCAGCAGCAAAAGTCCCACTGATAATATCAAACAAGTCATAAAGTTTTCTGTCGGACTATCAGTGTACATGTATACATTAAAAAATAAATGTATTTTTCATCATCATATACTGTGTTTTTGTCGCTCAAATGAATTTTATTATTTCTTCAAGGTTATTCACATACGTACACCTTAAGAGATATCAAGTTGGCGTAACATGTTCTCGAAAAATTAGGGTTGGCACGCAGAAGAGTTTTGAGTCAGAGATTTTGCTGGTTTGGGCACGCACTCACAAAAAGGTTGCCCACCCCTGATCTAGACCATAAAGTAGACTGAAAAGACTGAGCGCCGTCTTGCATCAGAGCTCTTGGCTCTTTTTATTTTTTTAAATGTATTTTCATTGATTTCAGAGAGGAAGGGAGAAGGAAAGAGAGACAGGAACATCAATGATGAGAGAGAATCATGGATTGGCTGCCTCCTGCACTCCCCACACTGGGGATCAAGCCCAGAACTGGGCATGTGCCCTGACTGGGAATCGAACTGTGACCTCCTGGTTCATAGGTTGACGCTCAACCACTGAGCCCCGCTGGCCAGGGCCCTCTTGGCTCTTTTTAAAGGTCACGTGGCCGTTTAGTTGCTTGGAGGTCTTCCTGGCCGGCTCAGTGGCATGTGCATGAGCCTTGGTGGGAAGAACCACACTGTAGCCTTTGTACATGACTCTGCGTGTGTTGATCTGGAGATGAGTGGGAGGAGCGTACAGTAGTCTCCCTCTTTTACTGTATCGTTTTAAGGTTACTTTAGATGTATATGGAAAATGACAGCTCTTTGAAAAGTTCTTCTAACATTTAAAACCTTTTCTTTTTCAGTACAAATGGTTTACATCTAGCAACAAGTCCACGTGTCCACTCTGTCGTGAGACCTTTTTCTGAGGTTTTCCCCCCGGAAGTGACCCTGAAGGAAAGCAAAGGCAGTGGACGGGCCGCCCGGAAGCGCTGGTGTGCGGAGGCAGTGAGCGTACTTAGACGGACCTGCTGGGGGAGCCCCTTGGTTAATGCAATGGCCCTGCAATCGGGTCTACTTACCTTTAGGTTGGTTTGTAACAGTTTGGGAACCTTTTCTTTTACATACGTATATTACGTATTTGAGAGAAAATATTTATAAAATAGTTTAATCTCTTTATATATTTAAAAATAAATATGGAAAACCCCTAAATTACAGATTTGGAATTTGTGAAAGCATTGCATTGATCTATGTTCTAGAACAGTCCAGTGAGGCAAATGAATTGAGAGGGATGATTTATACCTAGCAATATTTTAAGACTTATTTATTAGTTATGAAAACGAAATTAATTAGTATTCTGCTGTTTGTAGATTAATTTAATGATAAAAATGACTAAGCTATCAATATAGTTTGTCTTGAGCTGTTTGAAGCATGCTCTGCAGTCCTCCGTCAGCAAGTCCTCGGGCCCTCACGCCTTCGTTGTTAGGGCTCTGACTTCCAGACCATGAGCTCATGACACCGAGCTTTGCTGTGGAAGACTTTCGTGTGCCATGACATCCGGACTGTAGACTTGCCCATGAATTATTACTCAGTTACGTGAGAGTTTGAGAGAACAGGAATCAGATTACTTTCTTCATGAAGCAGAGTGGCATCTAGCCCTCTGTGAGAGGGAGGAGGAAATGAATGAGTGGTCCTGAAACTTAAAATTGGTGATGGGGGAAATTAAAAACAAAAAGTAATGCTGTAGGTGGCTTTCAGTTTTGTAAGCGAATTTTGCTATTCATACTGCCAAAGTTACATTAAATTAGATTTGAGGAAGCTAAACTTTCCAGTCAAGTTAAGGTTTTAGTACCAAGTAAAAGGGAACATGACAGGCTGACGTGGAGTCGTGAGACCTGCCTCTATCACAGCAGTGTTACCCTAAAAGCTGTGCCCGAAGCAGAAAGTGTGAGGTTTGGAACTTGGAGTAATTCCACTGCAATCTTTCATCCCTGGGGAATATTAGCATATCTAGCAGCCAGGTCACTTGAGAGATCAGCTAATCATCTCTTGCAAATGTTTAATTGGCAAAAGCAATTCATGTTAATAAAACAACTGTTCACCATCAAATGGGTAAAATGGTTATTGTTGAAATATGAATGTGATCAGAGTATTGTAGTCGAGAATGAGGTATTACGTGCGTTTCAGATCTCTGGAGTTGTGTTTGTGGGTGCGGAGTCCTACCCGGTTCTGTCTGTCTCCTGAATTTCTTCTTAGTATTTATTGTCCTACCGCCTTGGGGCTCAGAGAGTCCGTAAGTGAAGTGCAGGTAGCGAAATCCTACTACCTCTTCTTAACCCCTTTCTTCAAACGGCCGCTCTTCCCAGGTCGGTCTCTGACACAGTATTCCCAAAGGACTGCGTTACTTCTTTCAAAGGCACACACTTTTTCTTTAAAGATTGTTTTATAATGAGAGTTTGTTTATAACTTTTCCAGTATTGGCACTTCTCGGCCTCTGACCCAAACCCCAGGCAGGAAATGGAGGGAGGGAGGGGGCAGTGTTGCCAGCGGGACTCGGGCCCTGCCACAGTGAAGCCCTGTGACCAGGTGGGCACCGCTCCTCCCAGACGCCTCACGTCGCTCTGAGCTGTAAATACACGTGTAAATAGTGCTTGCTCCTGTTCCCTGCCAAAGAGAGGGCTTTCCGAAATGAGCCTGGAGTTCGGAGCACCACGCTGGTTACAGTTGTGTTAGTAGAGCTTTGGCGACGCTAGAGAACACCCCTACATTATAGCATAGGGACATTTTAACCTGCATGAGAGTCAAAGCCCATTAGCAAAATTATTAACTTAAAATCCTAATGTAAATTGCAAATTTTAGGATTTATTTTTAACTCTCTGTACCACATGCTCTAATGTATGTACATAAGTTTCCATAGCTTAAATAATTAATGTTATTAGTAAATAAGTTTGTGCTGTGAATAATTAATTTATTATTTGGTTGTTATGCCATATGTGCCCATTAAAATTCTTTTTAATTACAAAGTATGTCGAATATACAGAGTAATAATATAAAGCCCTTGTGCTCTTCACAAACTATTTTGCCACATTTGCTTCTAATTTTTAAAGAAATAAAATGTTACTCTCTTGTACTTCTGAGGCCTTCCCTCTCTCCTTCCTGGGAGCTAAATGGAAATTGGTGGGACTCCTTCCTATTGGAGAGTTTATACTTTACCACGTGTTGTGTTCATAAATAATATGTAGTGGTTTTTAAAAAATTCATATTTGTGATTTTGTATGTTATTTTTTGTAACTTGCTTTTTAACTCAACATAACTACCTTTTAGGGTCAGATTACATCAGTTTACTCACCAGTTCCCCCACTAATGGTCATTCCGATTGGTGTTCGTTGCCATTTGTAACAGTGTGCATTCTTGATGTGTTTTCTCGTGCAAATGTGCTGGGTAAATGCCCCGCATGGACGGCAGCTGGTGGCTGCCTGCTCTCCAGGGAGTGTGCACCCATGAGCCCCTGCTTTCCCTCCTCCTCTCCAACACTCAGGCTTACAAGACGCTGCCTCTTCTGGTCACAGCTGTGAAATAGTAGGTCTTTGTTTTCATTTACATTTACCTGGCTGTCAAGAGTCTTCATCTATTTATTGGTCATAGTTTTGTGAGTTTATCTTATTGATCATAATGTTTATCTATTACAGGGCTTCTTCAAGTACCGGGCTTGACTTTTAAAAGATTTTTTTATTGATTTTCAGGAGAGAAGGGAGAGGAAGAGAGAGAAATATCAATCGGCTGCCTCATGCACTCCCCCTACCAGGGATGGAGCCCACAACCAGGGCATGTGTTCTGACCAGGAATTGAACAGGTGACTTGGTGCATGGGACAAGGCTCAACCAGCTGAGCCACAGTGGCCGGGCTATAGGGCTTGGCTATCATGTGGTCTGTGGCTGTCTTTATTTTTTTTTTTTTTAAATAATGTTTGCTTTTTTTTAAAATATATTTTATTGATTTTTTACAGAGAGAAAGGGTGAGGGATAGAGAGTTAGAAACATTGATGAGAGAGAAACATCGATCAGCTGCCTCCTGCATACCCCCTACTGGGGATGTGCCTGCAACCAAGGTACATGCCCCTGACCAGAATCGAACCTGGGACCCTTGAGTCCACAGGCTGACGCTCTATCCACTGAGCCAAACCGGTTAGGGCTGTGGCTGTCTTTAATTGTACAGAATTTTTCAGTTAGGTTTAGTCAAATTTGTCAATCTTTTTTTAAAAGTTTTGTTCGTTACCCGGGGCTTAAAAAAAACTCTATGCCTAATTCACCTGGAAATAAATGTTGTGATTGCTGGACCACGGTACTCCTGAGCCATATCGATAGCTGGTTCTCACAGCATCACTTATGAAGCGGTATCTCGTCCCCAGGTTCCTGCGCCTTCTCATGCCGCCAAATACCCAGGTGTATTCTGTTCCACTGACCTATTTATCTGTTCTACACTTTTTTTTTCTTTAAAAAGGGTTTGTAATTAATCTTGAAGAGTAAAGAGTCCTCCACCCTGTTCTTCCGACTTCCCTTGGGTAGGCATCTCCTCGACTGCACCTGAGGGGTCAGATTATTGACATACAATCCTCCTTGGTCTAAGAAAAAATGTATAGCAATTTGCAATATATATGCAAAAAGAAAACAAATATATGGTAAAGGATAAAAGATAGGGAAAATCTTACCAGGGAGGAGAATGAAAGCAAGGCATCCTTCCTATCTAATAATAGACAAACATGGTAATTGACCGTACCTTCGCTACGCCTCCCATTGGCTAATCAGCGTGATATGCAAATTAACCAACAAAGATGGCAGCTAATTTGCATACTGCAGGCAGGGCAGGACAGTGCAGCCGCCAGCGCGAGCCGCCATCCCAGGCCACAGGCCGGCCCCAGAAGCTGGTGATCAGGGGGAGATGTGGGTCCCCTGCCCAGGCCTGACACCTCTGGCAGAGGCATCAGGCCTGGGCAAGGGGCTGATCCGGCGATAGGAGGGTGATGGGGGTCGACACCTCTGGCCAAGGCGTCAGGCCTGGGTGGGGGGCGGAGCCGGCAATCGGAGGAATCTGGGGGTCCCCTCGCCCAGGCCTGACGTCTTGGCCAGAGGCATCAGGCCTGGGGGGGAGGGGGGCAAGCCGGCGATTGGTGTGAACTAGAGGAAACACCTTTTTTTTTTTTTTTTTTTTGCCTGCATCGGTGGGTATAGGAGAGTTAACAGTCAACAATTAACAATAATGAGAGGCTGCGTGGTCTCTGCCTGGTGCCCTGGGAAACACCTTTTCTGACCACTCATTGGCTAAGCTCCTTGTATACCACTGGTAATATTCTTAGTAACTTGGGTAATAAGAATCCAAAAAGGTGATCTAGGGTTTTTCACCACACTCCTGGTGAAAAAAACGAAGGTCTGCTGCTGGAGGGCTAAGAAATGTCATATCCTGCCCTAGCCGGTTTGGCTCAGTGGATAATGCCTTGGCCTGCCGATGGCAGGGTCTGAGTTCAATTCTGACCAAGGACATGTACCTAGGTTGCAGGCTCCTCCCTGGCCAGGGCTCAGGTCAGGGCTCATGCAGGAGGCAACCAATCAAAGTGTTCCTCTCACTTTGATGTTTCTCTCTGTCTTTCCCTTTCTCTTCCACATTCTCTAAAAATCAATGGAAATATATCCTCAGGTGAGGATAAAAAAAAATAATAAAGAAATTATTATTATATGAAAGACACATCTTGAAAATGCCTAAAGAAAATTGTCATTTTTTCATGGTGAAGGGACTGGAGTCCGTGTTGATGAAAAAACCTTGCTGGCTGCGGTGACTGGCAGTGGCTGCGGCAGCGGGGTGATGGGGCTGGTGCCTTCCCCTGATCAGCCCGGTCACCTCCCACAAAGGGAGGCCAGACTGCGGCTTAGGCCCTATCCCCAAGGGAAGCAGGGAGCGGGCCTAAGCCGTCACTAGGACATCCCCCGAGGGCTCCCAGTATGTGAGAGGGGGCAGGCTGGGCTAAGGGACACACCCCCCTGGTGCATGTGCACCGGGCCTCTACTTAGAATGAAAACAATACTCATGTGAAAGTAAATTTTAAAAATTTTTCATTGAAAAGTTTAAAAAATTATATAATACATTATCCTTGTACAAATGCTACTACAAAAAAGCAAAAGTTCCTCCATCCCACCTGATGTCATCTAAGACTCTCATATGCACAGACAAACCTACCCTCTCTGTGGGTCTTTAAGAACTTTACATGCAGGACAATACTGTTCTGTACTGTGCTTTTTTCACTGAATAGTATATCATGAGCCCCTTCTGGTTCAGGCCATACAGCTCCAAGTCGTCGGATGGCTGGATGTCACTCACATTCAGTGTCCTGGGCATATTGTAACTTACTTTACCAGCCCCTTTTATGATGACACATTGGTTGACTTCTTGCTTTGCTATTTTAGGCAATGCTGAAATGAATGTCCTTTCATATTAATATAACTCTTTTATATGTAAATGCAAATTATACATAATGTACATATTTCCTTGGCTTGATTCATAGGTGACAGATAATGCCCAGCCCTGTCACCTTTCTCTAGTTGACAGATTTCTGACAGTTTCACTTGTTAACCAAAAAATGACTTGTTTCAAAATATGGTGAATACATTCAGCCTATCTACACACACACACACACACACACATATATACTACTATATCCATATGTATATTCAATGTAATACATATTATTCAGTATAACGTGGAGCAGACACTGTGTGAGGACTTGGTGAACCTCAGGACTGAAAGGAGTTCTTGGCCCGCTCGCCTGGAAAGTGCGGTGGTCCCCTGCAGACCTCTCACCTTCATTGTTTCCAAAATGTCTTCTAAAATGGAAATTAAAACAAAAGGTAAAATTCAACTGAATCATTTGGTGAAGTGTGTATGATTGCTAAACGGTTTAATAAATAATAGACTATTTAAAAATTATATTCATCTGAGAAAACAGTGCACCCCAAGCAGGATTCTACTACAGTGAACTTGGACTTGACACGGGTGTTATTGAGAATTCTAACCAGACGGAATGGCCTGCGCTGCAGTGGAGCCTGCTTGTTATTACAGCAATAATTAGGTTTTTAGTTATTTAGCTCCATTCTCTGCCCAGATCCTTCCCTTTGGATAAGAAAATGTCAATGAAGGTTTGGGCCAAGTGTACAGTAACGTGGAACAATGGTAGTAAATAAAATATCTTATTTCATTTAGGCGCATTGAGAAAAGCAAAACCTTCCCTTTTACAAACAACACTGAAGAGTGAACTAAGAAAATGGAGTTATGAAAAACAAAAACCTAGTAATCATAATGTGATTTGAAGGGCTGAGGATATAAGGTATAACATAAAAAAATCAAACTCTGAGGTGTAGAGAAAAAGGAAAATCGTGGTCAATTTAGTTACAAAGTAATCTGAAAGCTAAGGCATAAACACCCATACCATCAGATGAGCTAAACGTACATAGCAGAATTTTCAAGGGCATGAAGACTAAAGGAGGAGAATTCACAATATGGAGGGTGAAGTGTCAGAAGAAGAAACTGAAGATTTTGTATTTGAATATGTATTTGAATATTAGTTTAGGAATTAGGGGGAAACTGCCATCCCCACCACAAGACAATACTTGTTAAAACCCCCCAACAACCTCTTACAAACCCCTCTTCCAACATGTGTTGTCTGTGTTATCTGTCAGCTGATTATACTAACATCCCAGGTTACTTTGCAGAGTGCAGTCTCTGACAGGGGTCTGTGTTACCTGGATTGTTCTCCTTAATGGTGACTAAATAGAATAGCCCTCTTGGCGAAAGGAGATCTGGAACCAGTGGGAAGAACCTGTCCATGACTTCGCGACCATTTCTGCCACCAGCCCAAGCTGCTTCTATTCCATGACTTCCTACCTGTGACCAATGGAAAGATTGTTTTGACTCGTTACATTTAGAATCACAAACTTAATCTTTTTAAAATATATATTTTTTTTATTTCAGAGATGAGGGGAGAGGGAGAGGGAGAGACTGATCCACACCAGCTAGGCTCAAACTTAATCTTTTTGACAAGTAACAGTCATCAAACAAGTATGTACTTTGTATTTTACTGCCACACAAAAGGCGCAAAATTTAATCTGAGCCCCACCATTCCTTAGCCTTTGTGACGTATAAATGTGTAGTCTTTGTGAATTCCTTTCCTCCCTTATCTGTAAAATTAGGAAAACAATCGTTTCCAATTATAAAGTTAGAAAATAATGATAAAAAATTAATTTTCCCACTGTTGGGGAAAAAATGAGGGAATAGTCTAGCCATCGATTTTATGTATACTTATGTATATTTTTCTTATGCAATACCTTATGAAATCTCTTCATGTGACCTAATCGAGTTCTAACTTGCTTTTAAGGACTGGAAAACATTTTATGATGGAAAATAATCACATATAGCTACTGATGAACATTCAACGTGTCCACTTGCTTAATTTCTTTTGTATTTAAGTTATTCCCATATCTACCTCAATATACAACTTTCCACAAAGTTAATCACGAGGAAATTCACGCATTCCTCTGTTTTGTCCGACTTTCCTCCTAGAGACTCCGTTTTGGCATTCCCATGATTCCTTCCTTTCCAGGTTCATGTTTCCTCCCTTATTTCGGTGGACCCCATCTTCTGGATGTTGCACCAAGTACCGTGGGGTGTGGACAAGGGCCTGGGAAGGCAGCTTTGGCCAGGCCCTTCTCGTCACTCTGTTCCTGGGTGGACAGGCGCCCTCTGGGCTGGACCCTGCTGCTCTGCCTCCCAGGAATGCTCAGCCAGGTGGAGGTGCCCCTTGGGAAGACCAGCCGGCACCACCCACATTCTTCTACCCAGAGGAGGGAGGTGTCCATCAGGAGGGAGGAGTCAAGCCCTGCCTGCTGCCTGGGCCCACCTCTGAGCGGTACCAGACCTTGATCCTGTGCAGATCAGGGGCACACACCAACAGCACCCATGTTGTGTGTCTAGATACATTAGTAAGTACAGCCACAACTTTCTGCATGCACTTCTATTACCTGTATGTTATGTCTCCCGGATATAACCTCTAAGTTTCTTATCTTCATAATTTCCTTCTTTTCCTGCCCCCACTGCCTCACAATATCCTTGAGAGGAGGAAACCGAACACTTTCAAAAAGAATTCCTATTAGAATTTAAGGGGGATTAAAGGGCATGCACACACACACACACACACACACACGAATTTAAATACCATGGCCTGATTTGAATGGAATTTTAAAGGATGGAGATGGGTCAGCTGAATCAGAGCAGTTTGTGTTAATCCACGGCTGACATCAAATGATGAAATCTGTTTGCATTTAGAAAGGAAGCAGCAGACAGCATTAACGATTAAATTCTGTTACGTCTTACCTCTTCAGGTGGAGTCACTACATATGGGGGATTAAACACCAGAAGATCAACCTTCTCCTTCAGTCTTGGTAGCAAGCCTTTGACCTAAATGTTCAACAACTGTCAGACTTTCAAACCAGAGTATAAATTAAACCAACCATCTTTAAAAATATCTCATATTTTTAGAAAGAAAAATGTGTTAAGCCACACTAATTAACAGAAATGGAGATGAATATTCTTACATTTTCACTCAGATAAAGATTATATGAATTTCCCTAAAAATAAGGAAATAAGACTATCAGAATGAAGATGATGTTCAGGAGTCTCAGCTCCTCAGCCCACATGTTGACACGTGGTTGCACGTTTAGGAAAGAAGGAAGGAAGAAGGTCCAATCGGTACATCTGTCCTGTACAGACTGCACAGCTTGAAAGCTGCAGCCTATGAGCCAAGCATTTACTGTCTACAACCAGGAGAACTGGACATCAGATTGAGGGAAAGACACATGACCCAATCAATGCAAGCTATGCTCATTCTGGGGCTTTTGCTGGAAGGCAGGGTTTCTTTCCATGGGGGTTGCTGAAAAATAAGATACAGACATGCAAGTATCTTGCTACCATCAAGGAAGACTTCCTAGGAACAGAGCCACGAGAGAGGAGGTCAGACCCAAGAAAAGGACGCTTGTAATGGCACCTGAGTTCCTAGAGTCAGCTGTGCCTGAAGCCACCCACTCTACTGAAGCCAGTTTGAACTGGATGCTGTCACCGTGACAGACAGAGCCTGACATATACAAGCCAACAGACATCCCCCGTGAACTGTGACAAAGAGTATTGTCTCAGTCAAGAATTTATCAACTGTGATACCCTGCTTACTGGGTTAAAAATTAATCACTCAAGTATCT
The DNA here is from genome assembly GCF_000147115.1 of Myotis lucifugus. Classification (NCBI taxonomy): domain Eukaryota; kingdom Metazoa; phylum Chordata; class Mammalia; order Chiroptera; family Vespertilionidae; genus Myotis; species Myotis lucifugus. The sequence continues at coordinate 66,832 of NW_005871775.1, read as the reverse complement.
TTGACTTAAATCCTGTGGACCTTAACTTATCTGAAAAGGAAATTAATTATTATTGGGCAAGGAGTAACATCTCACCAAATCAGTAATGACCGGATGCACATGGACTCTGTTACAGCGTGCTGTCTCCAGGGTACAAGCTGCTGCTTTGGGGTTGATGTCAGTGCACCTACAAACAGAAAAGAAAGACTATGTTCCATGCCCAGGAGACAGATCAGTTTCTGAAAAATTCAAGTATTCCATTCCTTTTATGTGGAGCAGATTTTTTAAAAATTGAATACTTTAATAATGGTAGAAAAAGAATAAAGATTTATTACATTGATTTAAAAAGAAAGGCTATTATATTGATACTAGAGGCCCAGTGCACGAAATTTGTGCACTCAGTGGGGGGGGCGGGGCGGGGCAGGGGGGGTCCCTCAGCCCAGCCTGCGCCCTCTCACAGTGCAGTCTGGGAGCCCTTGGGAGATGTCCGACTGATGGCTTAGGCCTGCTCCCACTGGGAGGCGGTACTGTGGAGGCGGGAGAGGCTCCCACCACTGCAGCTGCGCTCACCAGCTGTGACCCTGGCTTCTGGCACACTGACCACCAGGAGGCAGCTCCTGCATTGACTGTCTGACCCCTGGTGGTCAGTGGGCATCATAGCAACCGGTCATTCCGCTGCTTGGTCGATTTGCATATTAGCCTTTTATTATATAGGATAATGTGCAAAAGTAAAATACACATAACCACACACACACCTGAAGGAATTTATTAAATTATGAATCCAATGAAGGAATACTATACAGCCATCAGAAATGAAATTTAAAGAATTTTTGGAAGGAAAATGCTCATGATACCATATTAATTGAAAAACATAAGAAACAGGAAAAAAACTGAAGCAACCATGTGGCAACATTTATAGGTAATTTTTATCTTTATAATTTCTATGTTCTCAAATTTTCTCAAAAAAGATTCTGGTAACTTGCAATTCATTTGTGATAAATTATTTACCTAAAAAAAATTCAAATTTAGAGATGACCTAAAATGCTTATGCAGCTTCTATAATTATCCATTCTGATGGAATAAAACACTCCGTTATAATTTTTAGGGAAGTTCATGTGCAATCTGAGTCCTTACTATATTTAAACAGACACCATCAGATACATATTATCTAATTACAAAAATGATTTCATTCAAGCAACACTTGAAAGTATTTACAGTGAATCTCTTAGTGGAAGACGTGGATGCCTCTGACATCCTGACACTCACATGTACAGGGCCTGGGGGCCTATCATGGAGGCTAGGAATGTGGATACCACTCCGGACCCCGATCCCACTTCCAGGCATAGCTCCACTCTGAACAAAAGAAAGTCGCATCACTACAGCTGCAGTGAAACACACGTCACAGAAAATGACTCTCATGCTACTTTCAATCCATTTCTCCCCTATTATCACTCACCTGAAGTACAGAGTGTCACAAAAATATACAAATATAAAAGAAATTTATAAATAAGTTAATTTCTGACAACTGTTTTGGCCTCATTTAATATTCATAGCTCAAAACTGTTAAAATTTTGGGTATGTAGTTTATTCTAAGTCCATAACATAGTAATATAATAGATGGCTTTCAACTCATTTCTATAGCACATTACATAAAAACTATGAAATAATGTTAGTTTAGGGTTAGACATTTTAATATGAAAGACATCAGTTCTTTCCAGGAGAAGTTCCTAGTGTTGCATGTCCTAAAATGATAGATTATTACAATATTTATTTATGAAAGACATTTCTCTTAATATCATTTAAAAGTATGTAACACTCATAAATCCATCAGCATATCCTAGGGGAGGAAAGCTACCCTATGCTACAGATAACAGACTTAGAGCAGCAAAGAAATTCCATATTTGTACTGATTACTAAATTGGGAAAATACTGAAGTACTGGATCTTAGAATATTAGTAATAATCTTAAGACTGTCATTCTTAAGAACATCTCCATTCTGTATTTTGTCTTTCAATTAAATGTATTTCCTTGCCTATAACTACATACATATATGGTGTCAAAGCACCAAGTATCCCCACTACAGAAACAGGTTTGGGGGATTTAGGGGGGCTCACTGACACCCAGCTCCCCAATTACCCAACCTCAAAACTCGGGGTTCCTAACCAGGAGCCAGTCCCGTATCCGACAAACCTTTATGCTACGGGAAGAGCTACTGAGTCTGACCAGGCAGCTGATATTTGAAAAGATAAACTGTTATGGTCTCATAAATACCTAAAATTCCACGACCAGAAATCTCCAAAACTTTAAAACGGAATCAGATCTGCCAACAGCACAGCGTGGAGCCCAGTCTGTGCTTGTAAATCGCTGCTATGTCATCACTTACGACACCGCACCATTTTAGTCTAGATTTCAGGAAACCCCAAAATTCCATCGTTTACAATGAAAAACTAGTTTATAACCATAGTTGTGCCATTTTATACGTGGGAAAACCCAGCCAGGTTTCATCCTGAGAAAAGCCACTTCAAGGCTGGATTTTTAAATACATCTGAATACCCAGACCCTTTCATTTAAAACGTCGACAATGTCGGTATCCATTCTTTGCGGCCATTAAATGTCAGGTTTCTAGCATCTCAACAGGTCGGTGTGATGAGCGTAAGGTGCTAGGTCCACGGAGGCTGCAGGTCACGAAGTTGTTACAATTCAATGAAAAATCCAGGCGGCGGTCACCCCGCATGCGAATCGGGGCTTCAAAGGGCGCAGAGGTCAGAACCCGGCCGGGCGCTGGCGGGGTCAGGGGTCAGGGGTCATCTCCGTCCAGGGCCCGACCCTGGGGCGCCCGTGGGAGGCGACGGACTGAGCGCGCTCTCCCGCTCCCTCTCTCTTTCCTCTCTCCCTCCCTCCCTCTCTCTCTAAAATTCAATGGGAAAATGTCCCCCAGTGAGAATTAACACAAAACACCCCCCAAACGCCTCCCATCCGGGTCCCTCAACCTCACTTCCTGTTTGGGCCCCGGGGCCGCGGGGCTTCCGGGTAAGTCGGCGGCGCCGCCCCGCTTCCCGGTCGCGTGGCTGAGCCGCGGGGGAGCGAGTTTGGCGGGGCCGGTGCGGAAAGGCCGCCCGGAAAGGCCGCGCGGAGCGCTCGCAGCTCCGGTACCGACACCCGGACCCCGGCGCCCTCGCTCCTGCTTCCGGGGAGCGCGGTGACGGCTTCCGGGGTCACCTGCCCGGCCGACCGCGCCTCCGGCCCTTCCGGGACCCGGGCCGCCGCCGGGACGCCCATCGCGGGCCCACGGGGACCCGCCCACTCGCACCGCGTGAGCTCGGCCGCCGCCGCCTCCAGCGCGTCCAGGAGCAGGAAGGTGTCCTCCGCGGGCGCGTACACGTCGCGGAAGTCGCCGCGGCCCACGTGCCGGTGCGCGGGGGTGGGGAGGCCGCGCGCCGCCATCTCCTCGGAGCGTCGCGCGCAGGCGCCGGTGACGCGGCCGGTGACGGCCGGTCGGAGTAAATGCTCCTGGAACATGGAGTTTGTTTCATTCCCTGGGTCCGCGCCCGACAGTCATCAGTCGTTTCTGACGGAGCGGAACGTTTATGGTGCGTTTACAAACCTCTGTTCCTGGTCAGCAAAGAACTGAAAAATACGTGGTTACAAAATCTTACTTTTTAAACAAATGTTTTCATTGGTTTCAAAGAGGAAGGGGGAGGGGGCGTCACCGAGCGGCCGCCTCCTCAGGCCCCGCCCGGGGGTCGGACCCACAGCGCGGCCGGTGCCTGACGGGATGGACGCTCCCACTGAGCCACACCGGCCGGGCCGAATCGATCAATTAATGGAACAGAATCGGAGGCGCAGGAAGAGACCCAAACCCAACGATCAATTTTGTCGGATAAACATGTCTCCTCGGATCGTTAGAAAAATGTGCGTGAAATAATAAATGGAGCTGGGCCGTGAGACCGGCAGCAGGTCCCGGAGAAAGTCCTGCGGCCCGAGCTGTGCGCTCAGTGGTTAGAGCGCGGCCCTGGGTTCGGGGTTCGGTTCCGGTTGGGCGCGGGGTGTGGCGTCTCTCACAGGATGTCTCTCCCTCCCTCCCTCTCTCCATAAAAACCAGTGGAGAAGCCATGTCCTCGGGTGAGGACTAAGAGGCCCCGTGGAGGGCGGGCCGGGTGGGGGCGCAGCCGGAGGCGGGAGCCGAGGGGGCCGTGCTGGGCGCCCGGAGCCGAACGGGGACGGCGGCGGGAGGCCCGGACCTCGGGGTAGGGAGGCTCCGCTGGGACAGAGGTCGGGCGGGGCCCGGGGCAGCCGGCGGGTCTAGAGGGGGCTGCTAGGTGCGGGGTGGGGGCGGGCGGGGGCGGCTTCCGGCGACTCTCTGTGTGGCTGGGTCTCATTTCTCAGGAGCCACAGCCGCCCGGCTTCCTCGGCTTCTGTCGGAGCCCTTTCTGCTCCTCCGTCCCCGCCGTCGGCAGGTCTCGAACCGGCGAGGTGTCGGCTGTGAACACGCCCAGAGCCCGGCGGCGGCTCCGCGGCGGAGCGGCTTCCCCGCAGCACCCGCCGCGCCTTCACCGGAAACCGGACCGGCCTCCCGCCGGGGCTGGACCTGGTGTCCCCGCAGCCAGGCCCGACCCGCCCGATGCCCCACGTTACTCTCCTCCCTCCGGGATCTGCCGAGAAACACACACGGTGTGCGAGTCAGTCCAGTCTCTTCACTGGGACAGACGCGTTTTCATTTTTGTTCTCGTTGCCAAGGCAACTGGGCCCAGCGTGGTCCCTCCCGGTGACCGAGAGGGGAGGGGAGCCGAGAAGCCGCGCCCGCAGCTGCGGGACCAGCGCCCACGGGAGGAAAGGCCAGTGTGGCCACTGAGGCCAGCGGAGCCGAGTGGGGATGTGAGTGACGAGCCGCCCCGCAGGGCCTGGCACCGCGGAGGACGTGGACGCCGATGGCCGGGAGGCGGGTGGGTGGTCAGGGATCAAAGCGCCGAAGGCTCCGGCGCCGTGGGAGGCAGCGCGCGGAGTGAGGACGGGCCCGGAGAGCAGGCGGGACCGGCTCTGCGATGACCCGAAAGCCACCTGCCGGCTGCAGGCTCTGCCCACCAGGGGCACAGCGGGTGTCCACCACGCCCGCCGCCCTGCATCCCTGAGAAGAACCACACGGTGTGACCAGCAGTCACTGGCCCACAACGGCCCGGAGAGCCCTGGAGGCCATCCAAGCAGAACTGCATAAATTATCACGGAATGATGGGAAAAAACAGACTTTACTTCTTTCTTATGAATCCTAAAGTAGGATCCGCCATCTCTCTGGGTAACGTGTTACTGTTTTATAATCTTAATGCCCAGAAAGTTCTTTCTTCTGTTAAATTTATGACTCTCTTGATGCGACTTAAATCTAGTGTAGAATGTCTTCACCCCCCCCCCCACCCCGATTCCCTTTGCTACAGCCACACTGGCCCCCTCTTGCCCCTCAAATACCCCGCATGCTCCTTCCTGGGCACTGGCCGTGTGGTTTCTTGCTGGGATGCCCATCGCCCACCAAACACAGACCACAGAGGGCCCACCCTCACCTCCTTCAGGTCTTCACGCCCAGTCTACCTCTCGGTGAGACCTCTCCCTCCTGCCTCCAGAATGCCACCCTCTGCCTGACCATTTGTATTCCCTGCCCAACATTTTTTCTGTATCATTGATCACTTTCTAATCTATCGTATTTTTACTGACATATATTGCTTATCTGTCTCCCCAGTTTGAATGTGAGCTACATGAGTGGGGGATTTCGTTCATTACTGGACCTCCTGAATCTAGAACAGTACCTGGAGCACTGTGCATGCTCACTGCATGGTTTTTGAAAGAATGAGTGAGTGAATGAATGAGTGAGTGAGTGAGTGAGGGAGTGATCACAGGGGCAGAACTAGGGAGACTTAGGAGAATGATGCCGTACTTAGATATACTTTTGCAGAGAGAACTCTAGTTTTCTCCATCTTATCAATCATCTCAGCTTTATGCTTCTTTCAAAGATCCCCTCACATGCACACTAGTCCCCACCTTGGACTGATAGTTAATCACTATTTTAACCCTTAGGCACAAAAAACCCAAATAAGCAGAAACTCCCTTTAGGACATTTTTGTTCTTATCACGTAGAAGGAGATGCTGACATCCTCAGGCTTACTATCCAAGGCTGCGTTGCTGCTGGACCTCGTGACCTAGGACCAGGGCGCCCTGATGCCCAATCTCTCAACCAGACGCAGCCAAGGAAACGTGGAGAAGATGGTGTTGTGGCAGGATGCACGGGAGAACCATCAGCCAGCTCTGAGGAGGAAAGTTTAACCTTTATTTCTCGGATCTGCTAGTCCAGGGATTCCGGATCCAAAGCCTGAACTGCACTCGTGGGGAGGCTCTGACCCAGGGGTGGGCAAACTTTTTGACTCGAGGGCCACAATGGGTTCTTAAACTGGACCGGAGGGCCGGAACAAAAGCATGGATGGAGTGTTTGTGTGAACTAATATACATTCAACGTAAACATCATTACATAAAAGGGTACGGTCTTTTTTTTTTTTAGTTTTATTCATTTCAAACGGGCGGATCCAGCCCTCGGGCCGTAGTTTGCCCACGGCTGCATATCTTCTCCTGTGGCCCCTGAGGGTCCCCGCAGCCCCGCCCAAGTCAGCTGTGGCGGGGCCCTGGGGTTAGGCTCTGCACCTCCGGCCGAGCCAGTCAGAGTGGGGAAGTAAGACTACAGTTTTAACCAGACACTGAACTAGGTTGTGAGCCCCCCCCAGTTTCCTTTTCGGTGGCAGCCTTCACTCTTCTCCAGATCTTCCCTGTTGTCTCAGACACGACTTTCTTTCCTGGACCGTCTTCCATGCGACTGACCTTTCTCCTGCCTCCCTTTCAGAGCCTCTCCATCTCCCTCGGCGACTCCATTCCTGTGCCTCACTGAGACCTTAGTGCAGTGATGGCGAACCTGTGACACGCGTGTCAGAGGTGACACGCGAACTCATTTTTTTGGTTGATTTTTCTTTGTTAAATGGCATTTAAATATATAAAATAAATATCAAAAATATAAGTCTTTGTTTTACTATGGTTGCAAATATCAAAAAATTTCTATATGTGACACGGCACCAGAGTTAAGTTAGGGTTTTTCAAAATGCTGACACGCCGAGCTCAAAAGGTTCGCCATCACTGGGCTAGATCATGAGTCCGCTGGGTGTTTGCAAAATAGTGACATTCTCATTCTATTCTTACTTCATTCATCAGCTGGCTTTTGCAGAGAGAAGCTTTTCGTCATGAATCTTTCCTTAGGGACAGTGAGTGGATGCAGCCCCCGACACTGCCCAGGGCACGCGCTCTCTGCTGCCACCTGCTGGGTGTGACGCTCACAGACATCCCCGTGGGCCAACCCCTTAGTTTGCACCCTTCTCGTCAGACATGTTTTCCTCCCCAGAAGCTGATGTTTTGCATTACAGTGTGTGCCAAACAAATTGCCCTTAATAATGGTTTATTTTCCAAATTAAAGAACCAAAGTCATACATGACTGTTGAGCAGAACTTCTGATCAGAAGAATAACAACGTTATCAAGATCAATTGCTATAATTCAGGCCAAAAACAAACAAAAAAAACCATGATGTTCACTGAGGCTGTAGCTGATTAGATATATGTTAGATGGGCTTTCCAGTGCTGAAACTCAGTTAACCTGCATTGCTGCACTCCCTTTCACAGCAGAGAGGGCCGTCGGGGGCCCGGAGGCCAAGGCCCTGCCGTCTGCTGCTCTGCTGCCTCCACTCTGCCTCTCAGCAAACCCTCCTGTAATGTCCAGCTCAGGGGCTGCGCCTGGACTTTCTGTCTGTCAGCTCTCAAAAAGGGGAGGCTCTGAGGTCTGGCCGTTGGCACGTCTAGGGACCAGGCCCCAGGGGGCTTGGGCATTTCACAGGATTCAATGAGGTGCCATCCGTCCTTTCAAACAGAACGGGTTAGTGTTGGGCAGACTCCAATTTTGAATTCCTGTCTCTTACAATTCCACCGGCAGCGAGCAGTCCCATAGCCACATATCTTGTCTGCGTCAAGGTCACCTCTCACTGAAATAACACAGTCAGTCAGTGTGAGCAATTGCACCCGAGGATCAGAGGCCAGACATTGGAGCAGGTTTTGTGGGGGAAAGACTGAAATGACATAGAGAATGTTTGAGGTCCCCAAGTCCCCCCGGGTGCCGGGCCTGCCAACATGCACCACAGCTATAAGGCGGGGAAGCCTGTTAGCCAGGGACCTGGCTCCATAAAGTCAACTCAGTTCCTTAAATGGATTCTAGGTGCAAAGATGACATTCCAGTCATGGCCGTGGTCACATAACCAGTGTTTCCAATTGTGTCTTGTTACAAGGATAACATACTTATTGATCTTACACAAATAATTACCTATATATATAAAGCTCTCAGTGGCACCAATGGCACAGGTGTGTTTTGATCTGTCCTTGTTGATGGTGAATTTGGTTGACACTTCTATTATAAAGGGCAAATAGCGATATTCAAATATTCTAATTAATTTCCTTTCAGTGTGCACGAGTTCATGCACCGGGCCACTAGTGTTGACATAAGAATAAGAAAAAATAATAGTTTCCTAATTCTTGAAGAATAATGCAGGGAGGAAAAAAAATAAGTGTTTTATTTTAGCTAGTTGCCCATCAGCAAATTTGAATCCAGACTTATGGATGCAGAACAAATGCGTAGGCAGTAATTCAATGTCTCCAATTAAAGTCATGGAGTCAAGAAATTAATCTCAACACGTGTGTGACACATGAGATGTTTTGGTAAGTAGGTTCTCCATCTATCTATTTATTATTAATATAATTATCCATGCTGATCTATATTTATTTTGTTAACTATTCATCTGTCTATATCTGTATTTATGTCTATGTCTTTGTCTACCTCTATGACTATGCCTCCATCTCTCTCTCTCTCTCTCTCTCTCTCTCTCTCTCTCTCTCTCTCTCTCATCATAGTCTATCTATCTCAGCAGGTTGCTTGGGGCTGACTGCCTGAGAGGAAGCTAGAGGTCTGTTTATTTATAGACTCCAGGAGTCCCCCTTTAAAAGAAATATCAGATGGCTTCGGGACAGTTCCCTTACCAAAACAAAACAACAGCAACAGAACCCCAGAAAAAGAATCGGGGGGCAGTCAAGGTAGGTACTCATGTTCCTTATCCAGTCAAAGCATGTGACACGTTACTGAAAGCCAGCCACTCGTTTTTATTGCAACGTCTCAAGGCGTACTCGATGGGAGAGGTGAGGCAGATGGGGGAGGTGGGAGAGGTGAGACAGATGGGGGAGGTGAGACAGATGGGGGAGGTGAGACAGATGGGAGAGATGGGGGAGGTGAGACAGATGGGAAAGATGGGAGAGGTGGGAGAGACGTGAAAGAAGTTGTAGTTAGGCCCGCCTCGGTGGTCCTGGGAGTCTTCTTCCTGATGGAATCCTCCTTTTCACTGTTGGAACATGGCTGGAGGACGAGGCAGCATTTCAGAGCCCTCTGACAGAGAGCAACCAGCTCTTCATTTTTCTGACAAGATTTCACGCATCTCCCTTTAAGCTTGAGGCATTTCTGATCAAAAAACGCATTCCTGGCTACACAAGGGAAGGGCCACCAGGATTAGTTCTCGTCTCGGCCACATCTGGTTACCAGGCACAGCCAGGGAGGGAACCAGTTGGTGAAGATTCTGTCCGAGTTGGTGCCTCTCCTACCACGAGAGGGCAGGGGAAATGGTTTCTATCTGGTCTCAGAACAGGAAGGACAGAGTTGGCTCCCAGTGTCGGGGGCTTTGGGAAACAGACACTATTGTTCTCTTATCAAAATCTGTTGGGTTGTGGTTTTTTTTTAGAAGTTTTTAAAGAATACTTTTTATTGATTTCAGAGAGGAAGGAAGACGGAGGGAGAGATAGAAACATCAATGATGAGAGAGAATCATGGATTGGCTATCTCCTACACGCCCCCCACTGGGAATTGAGTCTGCAACCCGGGCATGTGCCCTGACCGGGATTCGAACTGTGACCTCTTGGTTCATAGGCTGATGCTCAACCACTGAGCCACGCTAGCCATTATCAGCTTGTTCCTATAAACACATGCAGTCAGTAACTTCCCCCACACACTCCAAGTGCTACGAGAGGAGAGAGGAGAGCCCAGAGCCCAGCCTGAGTTTGGGGAATGGCCGAGACTGGGGTGAAAACCGAATAAATATGTAGAAGAAAGAAGTGTGCTGAGGTGAAGAGACTGCTTAGAAAGAGTCAGTCTGATTTATCCTCCACATCCACCCCTGCGTTCAAGACCAGGAAGGGGAGTGGGGTGGGGTGCTCCCCACTCCTTCCCTTTGCTAGTCTTCCCGGGGGCCTGGTCCTCGCCTGAGGCCTGGATCAGTAGCACCCATAGAGCATCCAGCTTCAAGTTAAGGACAGACAGCACATCAGGACCCACACTGTAGAGTTGGCTAATTTGGATATTTGCAATGAAAGAGTCGGATGGACACAGATTGGAATGAATGTCAACATACGCATGGACATGCACTAACAAGAGGGATGGGTGCCCGGCGTGCTCTGGTCCTGCCTCTCATAGCATAGAAGCTCATACGGATAAACACCCTGCATTTGAAGGACCAGGGAACTGTGGCTCCCACGGAAGGGGTCTTTGCTCTCCGTCCTCCTGTTTTGAAGGCGTCTCAGGCTAGGGTGCTGGCCCTCACTCTGACAACAGCCCTTGCATTGGGTTCAACTCCCAGTGATGGTCCAGGAAGAGAGGCCTCTGGGAAGAGGAAGAGCATTGGTGACCACAGGCTCCTGTGAATTCTCAGAGACGCCCATCTAGAGGCTCATGCAACTCTGTTTGTGCAGGTGTGAGCACCCAAGACACATTCATAGCAAACGTTCATGTACTCAGAACACTTTATCATACAATCTTCAGGAGTGATCTGAAAATGATACCTTGGTCCGTGTCCGGTGTGTGCGTCAAAGCCAGTGGAATGAATGGCTCACTGGAGGCACCATCCCCATGTCCTTGACCCAGAATCTACTTCCTTAGAGTGATTGCAACTCTCCTGGCATCTGGGGTGCACCTGGGCTCACTGTGAATTCTGCAAAGCTCCTCCTTTGGTCTCTGAAACCCGGGGTGAGTCTAGTCTTAGACTTTAATTTTGGGGAGGATTGGACTAGAGCCAGTGGAGGTTTCCAGGAGCAGGAAACAGTGGCGAGAGTTCTGGTTGGGAAGGAAAAGTCCTTTTGCTGTGGACAGAGCTGGTCTTGGAGCCTGGCTCACCCCTGTGCACCTGCAGGGCTCAGCACCTGCTTAGCCCCCCTGAACCTCCCTGTCTGCACTCTCAAAAGAGATGTCAAATGGTCCTTCCCAAGCAAAAGAGATGCTCAGAATGTCCCTGAGTTAGGGCCGGGCAGAGTTCCCGGAAGGCACCGGCATTGCAGAGCTAAATGCATGTCAGCATGTGGAGTTGTCCCACTCTCCAGCTGCATAGCTTGTGTTTTGGGCATGGCAGCTGGTTTGACTCTCACCCACTGGCACGAATAGCGCCTCTAAGCTCCATTCCTATTGATTTCCAGCTCTTCCTTTATTACCCGTCTTCCTCTCTATCACAGCTATGTTTTAAAAGACCCATAGATGGTTACCCTTGCTTTTCTTTCTTTTTGCAAATTTTTCTTTTGGCCAGTGAGCATGAGACTAGGGGTCCAGGGGCACCTTTTCTGGCTTATCTGTGTTTCTGCAAACCTGTGACACCCTGTCCCAGACAGTAATGGAAAAGGGGAAGCGTTTGTAGAAGAGGCACGAGGGGCCTGCCACCTCCTGGAGCCAGTGGTCCCCGCAGGGCCATGGGGCCCAGGGCGCCCTTGTTTCCCGGAGTTGACCTTGGCCACGTCCTCCCCGAGGCAGGCCCTGTCTCCGGTCCACCCCCTCCAATGCCCACCTTGCAAAGGGGCTCCTGTTACCTGGGGCCAGGAGGAGGAAAACAGCGAGGAGAAAGAGGGTCGTCTTCATGACTTTCGGGGTCTGGAGAGACCAGCTCGGCGTCCATGAAAAATGAAGCAAATACCCCCATTTATGCGTTTTCCCAGACCAAACCCGATCTTGATCGCTGAGGCATGAAGAACTATCTCTGTGCTCGGCTGCACCGAGTCCACGTACCTCGGTGGGTGTCAGCCTGCGGCTCCTCCGGGTGCTGTTTTTACTCTGGAAAGTTCCCAAGAAGAACACGGGATGTCGGGAGGGCAGAGCAGGTGTGCACTGAGGACCCAGCACAGACGTGTGTCAGCTGGCGTCTCTAACCCTGCCGGCGCTCCATGACAGCCTCGGTCTGCTCCCCTGTGCACCGACAGGACCTGGGCGATGTCCCAGTGTGCCGGGCAGAGCTGGTGCCAAGCCCAGAGGCGACTGGGCTCCCGCTCCAGGATCTATGAGCCGCGCACACTCGGCACATAGCTTCATGGGGCACACCCGTCACCATTTATCTTTTTAAATACATTTTTAAATTAATTTCAGAGAGGAAGGGAGAGGGAGAGAGATAGAAACATCAATGAAGCAAATCATTGATCGGCTGCCTCCTGCACGCCCCACACTGGGGATTGAGTCCAAAACCCAGGCATTGAATCGTGGCCTCATGATTCATTGGTTGGTGCTCAACCCCTGGGTTCACCATTTATTTTAAAACTAGTGGCGTGGCCTGGTGAACAAAATTCATGGGGTGGGGGCCATCCCTCAGCCCAGCCTGCACCCTCTCCAATCTGGGACCCCTCGAGGGATGTCCAACTGTTGGCAGTCAGACATCCCTCCTGCAATACGGGACTGCTGGCTCCTAACCGCTCACCTGCCTGCCTGTCTGATTGCCCCTAACCACTCTGCCTGCTGGCCTGCTCACCCCAACTGCCCCCCTTGCTGGCCTGATCACACACAACTGCCCTCCCCTCTTGGCCCCTAATCACCCACAACTGCCCTCCCCTCTTGGCCCCTAACCACCTCTACCTCGGCCCTGCCACCATGGCTTTGTCCAGAAAAACGTCCGGAAAGTCTCCTGGAAGGTCTCCCTGTCTAATTAGCATATTACCCTTTTATTAGTATAGATAGAGAGGCCTGGTGCATGGGTGGGGGCCAGCTGGTTATCCCTGAAGGGTGTCCCAGATCAGGATGGGGGTTCCCTTGGGGGGTGGGGTGGCCTGGGCAAGGGGCCTGTGGTGGTTTGCAGGCCAGCCATGCCCCCATGGGGTAAGGGTCCCCGCTGGGGGGTGTGGCCAGCTTGGGTGAGGGGTTGATGGCTGTTTGCAGGCTGGCCACGCTCCCCAGCAGGGACCCACACCTTGATGGTGGCGTGGCCAGCCTGAGAGAGGGGCTGAGGGCCGTTTGCAGGCCTTTCCCTTGGTGGCCGGCCCAGTGGACCCAAGCCTCCCGTGCACTTGGGCTGGCTCCTTGGCTGCCGCCCACAGGCCCCTCCTTCGGCGGCTGGCCCAGGAGGGCAAGAAGCTTGGCTTCCTCCATCGCCAGGGGTGACCCAAGACTCCCACCTTCTCAGGCTGGCTCCGTGGCCACCGCCATCTTTGTCCTGCTAATTTGAATACTCACTCCTGATTGGCTGGTGGGTGTTGTGAAGAGATGGTCAATTTACATATTTCTCTTTTATTAATGTAGATGTGACTCTTCTTGCCTGGCTGTGTGGTTCAGTGGTTGAGTGTCGACCTATGAACGCTTTGATTCCTGGTCAGGACACATGCTTGGGTTGCGGGCTCGATCCTCAGTTTGGGGCATGCAGGAGGCAACTGATCAATGATTCTGTCATCATTGATGTTTCTCTCTCTCCCTCTTCCTTCCTCTCTGAAATCAATTAAAAAAATTTGACTTCCTGTATGTCGCACACTTTAAGTGCCACATGTATCAGAGTAAATTCTTAACTCCCTGGATAGTTATGAGCTTACGGGGTTCTTGATTGACATTTCATATGTGTGTGTGTGTGTGTGTGTGTGTGTGTGTAGTACTTTCATCGTTAAATATGTACATAAATAGTCTTCTAAATCTTTTTTTTAAATATATTTTATTGATTTTCTACAGAGAGGAAGGGAGAGAGATAGAGAGTTAGAAACATCGATGAGAGAGAAACATTGATCAGCTGCCTCCTGCACATCTCCTACTGGGGATGTGCCCGCATCCCAGGTACATGCCCTTGACCGGAATCGAACCTGGGACCTTTCAGTCCGCAGGCCGACACTCTATCCACTGAGCCAAACCGGTTTCGGCCTAAATCTTATTTAAGAACAGGTGCCATGGTTATTAACATTAGTAATTACTAACATGGATACATTAGGGGTGGGTGGGGGAGGATACGGTACAATCTTTGAAATTTTTCAGTAACTGAAGATTCTTCCTTAAAAAGACTATTAGGGAATGCCCCATCTATCCTCAGCCTTGGTCACTATGATATTTTTAGGTATTTTTTGTGCATATTCATTATAAATTATGAATAATCCAGTTAAGAATGATTGAAAATGCAAATTTTCTCTATTCTCTTCCAAACATCACTTAAAAAAATTTAAGTCTACAAGAAAAGACAAACTTTCAGAGTCTCTGTGACAAATGGTTTCCGTCACCTCATTGATCACCCCACGATCTCGTTGTTTGGGCCTTTCTGAGGCGGGTCTTTGTCAGCAGGTGAAGGGGAGAAGGTGGGGTCCTTGTGGGACTGCCTGGAGCGAGGGAGGGTCCACCCGGCAGGGGACCCACCGCTTCGTGTTAGCTCCCCAGCTTCTCTTCCCAACCGGATGCACAGTGCCGGTCCGTTTCGGCTGCTGTGGCCAAATACCACATTCTGGGTGTGGTTTGTAAACACCGAACATTCATGTCTCCCGTTCTGGAGGCCAGAGGTGCAGGACCAGGGAGCCAGCGGTGGGCTTTGGTGAGGACCCTCTGCCTGGGCACTTCTCCATGTCTTCCCGCTGGAAGGGGCAGGGTCTCTCTGGAGTCCCTTGTAGGAAGGCATCGCTCGCATCCCATTCATGAGGAATTAGCACCCAATCGCCTCCCAAAGGCCCCACCTCCTAACACCATTGGCTTGGGAGTTAGGGTTTCCACATTAGAATTGGGGGTTGGGGGCAGAAGCATTGGAGGTGTCTGAGCGCTCACAATAGCCCCCTAACTCTCCCGGAGGCAGTGTGGCCTGGCCCGGTTAGTAAAATGCCCAAATGCTGCAAGGCAGTAGGCTCCCCTCTAGCCCTGTCCCCACACACATGAGTGTGTCTTCCTGACGGTGACCTACCAAGGCCTGGGGACAAGCACACAGCCATCAGCGCTGGCGCGTTCTCTGGCCGGGAGAGTCCCTCGTGAACGATGGCCCTGAAAAAGCGCTTCCGGAGAAGCTGGCGCCAAGCTGGGTAGAGCGAAGAGTGGAGGTCGTACCAATCACCACAGCCAGGCACTCAGATAAGACTTTCCATCCCTTATTTCAGGTCATTCTCTCCAGTGTCCTGCGAGGACCTACCACGACTACATCCTCATTTTAAGGATAAGGAATGTGAAGTTCAAAAAAATTAAGCGACCTGTTCAAGGTCATCTCTTTAAAAACTCAATCTGTCTGTCATCAGAGCCTGCATTGGCAGATAGTCCTGTTGTCTGTTCCAGAAACGAAGGACAGAGCATCACTTGGGCAGAGACAACAGGGTGGGCTGACTTGGCTGCAGTGACAGGAAGACAACTTCTGACTCCCACCTCCTTCATGAATTCCCAGGACGTGGTAACCATGACTCGGACCTGCTGGGTGACATTGTTACAGGCTCAGGGATTGGGTGCTAACTTGACTGCCTTCCCCCCTTCCTCCTGGGTCATTTACAGACAATACAATGGGAGCCAGGACAGTGCTGGCCCACCCTGCTGAGCTCAGACTAGGTCTCCTGTGAGCATCCCAGTGTCCAGAACATCACCACACAGAGCCTCCAGCACCTGGAGAGGCCGGTGGGAGACCCCTGTTCTCTCTCCGTGATGCAGCCGGTTCCCGTTTGATGGAGGAGGAACTGACTCCCCGTCCTGGGCACAGCTGTGTGAGACCCTGGGCTTCAACGCCCGCCTGCTGCTCTTTCCACGGAGCAGAATGCTTGATGGAGGCTGAGGGCTGTCCCCCATCCTGTCTGCTCTTGAACCGGGGAAATGGAGCATGTCCCTGTGCTCTCTTTGTTGATTCACTTCACTGCCCAAGAGCAGGGCGCTTGGTTCTCGGATATAAGTGGGCCTCCTGTCCCCTCAAAGATGTGGAGACACTCTTCTGCCAGCAATGGCCCCGAGCAGGAAGATGCTGTGTTTTGTCTTTGTCTTTTTCTTCATTTTGGCTCAATGTCCATTAGGTAAAGGAGAATGGCTGGGATTTCGATGGGGCAGAGCATAAAATGGGATGATTCTTCTATGCATCACCCTGAAACTGGGAGTAATGGTCAGCTCCCCACTGTGCGTCTTACAGGAATTTCTTAACTTTCAGTGGAATTGTCTAAGAGGGAACAGCTACCCTCCTTCCCCTCCTCCTCCTCCTCCTCCTCCTCCTCCTCCTCCTCCTCCTCCTTCTTCTTCTTCTTCTTCTTCTTCTTCTTCTTCTTCTTCTTTTCTTTTTAACTTCTTCCTGGTTACCAGGAGGGCTAGGCTTCAGAAATAGAATAAATCCGCATCCCTGTGTCCTGCTGCCCCTGACAGGAGATCTGTGGGGTTGGAGTATGTTTCCTACAGCCCTGTTCCCTGCATTGATTTCAATTTTCAAAATGTGCTTTGCTTTGAATTTAGGGTCCCGGGCAGGACTCGAGTATTCCCAGCCGTTCCCTGGAGGTGAGTTAAACGCTTTGTGTGTAGTTTCACTTTGAGGAACACTGGCCTGTCCGCTATCCCTGATTCCTGGACACAGGAGGTGAAGGAGAGAGAGTGAAAATAGAATTGCCTGAACTCCCACGCACGCTTCTCTTTTTTCCTCTTTGTCCCAGAACCGTATTTGGATTTTCTATTTCACGAGAAATCTCTGTTACTGGGTTGTAATGTTGGTTTGGACCTGGTGGCTACACTCACGGTGATCCCTAAACCAAGGTCACAGGATTGAGCTGGAACCAGCCCATTAGCACTGCTCTGGGAACATGCTGATCCATCGCTTCTAGGCTCTTTCCTGAATCCAGTAAAGTGTGGTGTCCCAAATGCATGTCACTGGCCTAAGAGGGAGAGAGGATTATTCAGCGAACACTCCCTGACAGAGAGCTCTTAAATAGCCCACTGATGTGCTGTGTGCGTGTGTGTGTGTGTGTACTTTACAGGAAGAGAGCATATTATACACAGAACAGAAAGAAATGTTCTGGGGTAATTGCAAACAGAATTTAAAAATGTTTAGACAGATTTTCAGAGTGAGGAAATTAAGGCTGATACTAGTCATGAGTACTTACTGTGCACTGGGCAGTCTATTAACTACTTTCTGTGGATTCTCTCATTTCATTTTCAAAACCTCCCTAGGTCTGGCTGGCATGGCTCAGGAGTTGAGCTCCAATCCAGCTACCAAGAGGTCACCGGTTCGATTTCTGGCCAGGGTACATGCCTGGGCTGCAGGCTCAGTAGGGAGGGTGATCCCCAGAAAAGGGGGGTGCAGGAAGTAGCTGATTGACAATGTTTCTCTCTCATCAGTGTTTCTATCTCTCTTTCCCTCTCCCTTCCTCTTTCTCTAAAAATCAATAAAAACATATCAAATAGAGGCATCCCTAGGTGGTAGGTACTATTACAACCACCATCTATATAAATAAGGAGCCAGGGTCCGTGCTGGGTTGCCGTGGTGACCCAACACTGACTGTAGCCAGTGCTGGGGGCATTGACTGCCAAGGGGGCTGCAGATTAGGCCCGGAGAGAGGCGTGCAGAGAGAGAGGCAGGGTCTGATCTGCAGCCTCAGTGGCAGCTGTTGATCAGCCCCGCCTCTTTGGTCAGGCCCAGAGACACTCACTGGCATAGAAACTGACCAATCAGAACCTAATCGGGATGAACTACAAAGGCAGACCCCAAGGTGGGGGCTGAGGAGGGGTTTTAAGGGCAACAGCTATTTGGTGTAAGGTGTTAGAAAGCAGTTCAATTTTTTAATGACCGGTTTGGCAGTAAAGTGCATATGGCTGGCTATCAGTCCAGATATAGGGATTATGTGTTTTTGTCTGCCAAGAGCATCTCCTCCTGCTGTAAAAGGCTCCCCCCCCCCCAGCCATTTTAGCAATCCTATCCCATATAATCTATCTATAGTAATAAAAGGGTAATATGTTAACTAGACCGGGTCAACTGGCCATCTTCCGGACATCCAACTTCCTTCCAGACAAAGCCATGGTGGTGGGGGCTGAGGCAGAGGCAGTTAGGGGCAATCAAGCTGGCAGGGGAGAGCAGTTAGGGGCGAGATCAGGCCAGCAGGGGAGGGCAGTTTGGGGTGATCAGGCAGGCAGAAGCAGTTGGGGGCAAATCAGGCTGGCAGGGAAGAGCAGTCTTGGGTTTGATTCCTGGTCAAGGGCATATACCTGGGTTGCAGGTTCAATCTCCAGCCCTGGTTGGGACACG
>NW_005871775.1:46880-48092 GCF_000147115.1 Myotis lucifugus | reverse complement strand
AAAAAACCCCAAAACCCTTCTGCTAAAGTACCAACAAAAAAGAGCTAATGAGTGAGTAGTGCTCGCAAAATATTCTCACATAACTTGTCCATTCACCACTAAAACAATGTAGACGTCGGCTGGTATTTGTAGCACGTCCATGTGACAACTGAGAAGGCTGAGGTTCAGCAGTTTCCTGAGGACACGTGGCCATTACAAGACGCAAATTAGAACTGCACCTAAGTCTTTAACTCCTCCACCAAGAACGTTTTAACACTCCATGGTGTCCCTCCCATCATCGTCACAGCCTGTATGCAGTGCCAGGTGTGCCAGGGACAGTCCTGTACGCGCGCGTGTTGATGATGCTCCCTTTGACCAGGCAGGTTAGAAACACAGGGAGGACCAGGATAGCACCTCCCTGTGGCTTAAAAATGAACTCTCTCCAACTCCATTTTGAAAAAAGCAGAGCTCTTTGAAAAATCCCCACTGGTTCTTGAAAACACCCTTTATAATCACAAATACAGACCCTCCCCTTTTGTGGCCGTGGACCTTTTCCCCACCTCCAGGGTCCGGGAAAGGGACGTGAGCAGCTCTTTCTCCGTGTAGGTGAGTTTGCTGCTTGTGAGCCATGCAGGCTGGGGCGGGGCAAGTGCAGGAAGATGTGCACTGAGGATGAGAAGGTGGTCGGAAGTTGCAAGCTGAACTTCTTCTGCTGCCGACGGAGGATCCAGTAAGTCAGCCCAGCGCTCACCCGCCTCTGCGACAGCCCTGGCTACTCAGAGAAGGTCAAGGAGGTGATGTGGTTTAAACACAGTCATGCAGTGCGTGAGGGTCAGGGCCCTTCATATCCCCCCTTGTTTTGTTTCTTCGCTTTTGTTTTAAATTTATCTTTGTTGTTGAAAGTCCTCATTTCCCCCATTGACCCTCGTCTACCCTGCACCCATCCTGCTGCAGGCCTTCACCACACTATTGTCTATGTCCATGGGTTATGCATCTACAAATAGAAGTTCTTTGGTTACTTTCATCTCCCCCCTCCCCCTTCCCTTTGAGATTTGTCAGTCTGTTCCATGCTTCTGTGTCTCTGGATCTATTTTGTTTATCAGTTTATTTTGTTCCTTAGATTCCACATGTGAGTGAGATCACCTTTTACTTGTCTTTCTCTGACTGGCTTATTTCACTCAGCAGAATACTCTCCAGGTCCTTACATGCTGTCTCAAAGGGCAAGAGGTCCCT
>NW_005871775.1:44895-46780 GCF_000147115.1 Myotis lucifugus | reverse complement strand
AGAGGTAGTGGATAAAACATTAGGCATCATTAACTCCCACATGCCCAATTATAGGTACTGGACCACAAATGCAAGAATAGCAGAGAAATTGTGATTAGAAGCACTTAATCTTATGCATACCCAAGGGTGTAACAGAAAGCAAAAGGAGGCAGGGCACAGGGTTTCTTTGGAAAATGTGCTGATGCCCTGTGATTGTGACTTCGCTCTGCCCCTCAGGGTGAGAAAACCACTGGTTTTACACCAATCCTATGAGATGGGCTTCAAGGAGGTACTTGGGGAACTTGATGCCCTGGTGTTCACGCCTGACTCACACCTGAAAGTATATGCAGGCAAGGAGGTCTGGCTGCGGGTGGCAGGACAAGAAAAAAAATTCAACAACAGAATATATCAGGCAGGGCAAGGTGTGATTCCCATGGACCAAGTGAATGCTATTCAAGGTCACTGGGCTGAAACCATCCTAAACGGACAACCCCCAGGAATGTGACTCATTAAGCAAAGGAACCCAGCAGTAAGGGATTTTAGGATGTAGCCCTGGGAGAGAGGAGTGGAAGGAGCTTCATAAGAGATCAACCAGAAAGAATAGTCATTCTTCAGGAAGCTGAGCCATGTCATGGGTCATACAGGATCCTTGAAAGAACACACATGTGCTTCCCCAGCCAAATACTGCTTTTCTTTCTCTCAGTGACAACAGAGCACCACCCAGTTAGCAAAGTAGAGCAGCACCTGCATCTCACACTCTGGGTGTCGGAGGTCTGGGCCTGTGCGGCTCAGGGTCTCAAGACTGAAATCGCAGTGTTTGCTGGGACGTTGATGTCGTCGGAGGCAAGAGCCCTTTTCCAAGGCCCTGTGGCCGCTGGGAGGTTCAGTCGCGTGCAGGTGACTGCTCCTTGCCGCCTGCCAGCAGCCGCCACCACTGAGAGCAGAATGCCAGGCCCTGGGGCTTGCTCCATGAAGTGGCAGCTTTTCTCCTTCGAGGCCAAGGCAAGGGCATCACTCTCAGACTTCAAAACTATTTGACTTTTTTTTAACAGCACAAATGAGGGTCGGGGGGAGACAAAGTTGGCCTGAGGACTGAATGGTCCCAGGTTTGAGGGTTCGATTCCAGTCAAGGGCACATACTTCCATTGCAGGCTCAATTCCCGGGTTGGGGTGTGTGTGGGAGGCAACCAATTGATGTGTCTCTCTCACATCGATTTTTCTCTCTCTGTCTCTCCCCCTCCCTACAATTCTGTTTAAAAAAATCAATAGAAAAAATATCCTTGGGTGAGGATTAAAAAAAAAAATAACAAAGGAATTAAATGGTAAACCAGACAGCATCTATTAAACACAAAAGAAGGCAATAATGGAGTAACAGAAGAACAAAAAAGATATGATATTTAGAAAACAAAGAGCAAAGCAGATTTAAACCCCACCTTATCAATTATGACATTAAATGCAAAATTAATTAAACACTCCAATTAGCAATTGTCAGAAAAAAATCTTTAAAATTATCCAACTATA
Organism: Myotis lucifugus; assembly: GCF_000147115.1. Taxonomy (NCBI): domain Eukaryota; kingdom Metazoa; phylum Chordata; class Mammalia; order Chiroptera; family Vespertilionidae; genus Myotis; species Myotis lucifugus. Next base: position 45,280 of record NW_005871775.1, on the reverse strand, counting down.
TGCTGTGCACAAGAGGCACACTTCTGATTTGGTGGCTATACTAATAACAAACAAAATATACTCTAAGAGAAAATCATTACCAGAGACAAGAGGAACTTTTTATAATAATGAGTAAATCCATCAAGGAAACAATAATTATAAAGATACTAGAGGCCTGGTGCACGAATTCGTGCATGAGTGTGGTCCCTCGGGGTGGCCTGCGGGGATTGGGCTGAAACCAGCAGTCCAACACCGTCTGTTGCTCCTGCCTGCTGCCCTGCTCATCCTGGCCCCGCTGCACCTGCCACGGGCTGGTGCCCAGTCAGTCCCGATCGGGAGAGGATCGCAGCAGCCCTCACCAGCCCTGAGCCCTGTGTCTGGTGCCCAACCAGGGGGGGGGGGGTCA
>NW_005871775.1:40823-43942 GCF_000147115.1 Myotis lucifugus | reverse complement strand
AGCGCCCCCCCCCCCCCCGCTGGGCAGCTGGCAGCCAGGGAAGGGAGGCCCCCATGCAATGAATTTTGTGCTCTGGGCCTCTAGTAATATACATATGCTCCTAATAACAGAACCTTTACATATGTGAAAGTGACAACTTGACAGAATTGAAGGGAAAAATAGATAATTCAACAACAATAGTAGGGAGACTTCAATCTCCCACTTTTAATAATGGATAAAACAACTAGGAAGAAGATCAGTAAGGAACAATGAAATTTGAACAACACTGTAAACTGATTAGACCTCCCAGACATCTGCAGCACACTCCACACAATAGCAAAGTACAAGTTCTTCTCAATCAAGTTTACATGAAATTTCTCCAGGATGGGCCATATGTTAGGCCAAAATAAATTTAAAAGAATTGAAAATTTGTTCTCCAACCACAAGAGAATAAAAGAAGGGAATTTGGAAAAGTCACCAATGTGTGGTGATTAAACCACTCCTTGCAATAAATAACGAGTCAACGAAGAAATCACAAGAGAAATAGAAAATAGTTCAAGATGAATGAAAACAAAAAAGTAAATCCTGAAACTTATGGGATGCAACTAAACCAATGCTTAGGGACATTTTATAGTTGCAAATGCCTGTATGAAAAAAAAACCTCAAATCAATAAACTTTAGAAGCTACAAATTAAGAGCCAACTAAACCCAAAGCAAAAATAAATAAATAAATAAATAAATAAAAAGCCAAAGCAAGCAGAAGAAAGGGAATAATAAAGATTAGAGTAGAAATTAATGAAATAGAGACTAAGAAAATGATAAAGTAAGAAAACAGAACCAGAAGTCGGTGTGTTATTTTGAAATGATCAACAAGATAGGCAAACTTGTAGCTAGACTAACCAAGGACAAAGCAAGTAAGAATACCGAAATCACTAAAATCAGAAACGAAAGAGAGAGAGAACATGACTACTGTTCTTACCAAAATAAAAAGTGTTATCAGGATATGATGAGAAGGCCACCACTGTGATCTTAAAAACTCATAATACCAGTCTCACCTGAGAAAAACATCAGACAAACCCAATGGAGGGATAGATAGCCTGCAAAATACCTGACCAGTCCTCCTTGAAATTGTTAGTCATGCAAAATGAAGAGAGTTGCTCTGGCTGGTGTGACTCAGTTGGTTGAGCATCATTGCCAGAAGGTTGTTGGTTTGATTTCTGGTCAGGGCACATACCCAGGTCGCGGGTTTGATTTCTGGTTGGGGTGCATACAGGAGGCAAGTAGTTGATGTTTCTCTCTCACATTGATGTCTCTCCTTCTCCCCTCCCTTCCTCTCTCTACCTCAAAAAAATAAAACATAAAAACATATTTAAAGGAAAACCTCTGAGAAACTGTCACAGACCTGAGGAGACTCAGGAGACGTGACAACCATGGAAAGTGGGATCCAGGAGCAGAATGAGGACACGAGTGGGAAAACTAGTGAAATCTGAAGAAAGTCTGTAGTTTTTTTGAAAATTTATACATTATATAATTTGTGTTATTTTATATTCTAAATATATTATTCCTATATTTATATACTATGTACTTATAAATATAGATTTAGATTACAAATATATATGTAAAAGAATGAAAAGAAGAAAACATAGCACTTGAATCTATGCAAGAATAAATCAATATAGTCAGTAATCTTGTGATAACTTTCATAGTGACAGCTGATTACTAGACTTAATGTGGTAATCACATCATAAGGGATCAGATAAATGCTGAATCACGATGTTATACACTTGAAACTTATATACTATTATATCCCAACTATACATTAATAATTTTTTTTAAATCCTAGAAACACCCACAATGTGTTATCAGGGAATACTGCAGACAATTGTATGGTAACATTTTTTTTCCTGGTTTAATAAGGACGTGTTTATTTTGATAAAAAAAGGTCCCAAACATCAGGCTGTTCACAAAAATAACCCACAGTATCAACTTTAGAAAACAAATCTTAAAACTATTACACTAATTATTTACCTAGAGGATGCATTTGACAAGCCAACTCTCACTCACAATACATTGTTACATTTGTGTTGAGCACTCTTACATGGGGTATAAAACACATACCTCTAACTCAAAGCTGCTCTCAGGTGCTACTCAACCAATGCGATTGCCTTTGCAGTTAGGGAAGCAACTACTGAACTCATATATGAATGAAAAGAACTGTGCTCCCTGCATAACAAGAGATTGTTTTGGAGACAGTTGATAAAAACCATGCATCCTTTTTATTGTTAAGTCATAAAGAGGCATCAAAATTAAAAGCAAAACTTACAGGGTTAAGACTTAACATAACTACTAGGAGCATCAAAGGAAGTGAACATGGGACTAGGCACAGGGCAACATGAATTAATGGACATGGGAGGGACGAGATGGGGAGAACAGTGAGCATGTGCTGAAGGTACTAGGGCGAGGATCTGGTGAAAATTTTGATCTTAGACAAGCACCTAGCCCTAGATAAAGAAATAATGGGACAACATTTCTAAACCCCACTATGTGCTTAAGAGTCATCCTCACATTGGCACTGTCTCTGTCATCCTCTCCTTCCTCAGCCTCTTTTTCATCATCCTTGGTCAACTCCAGCTGGTCATCCCCCCGATCTTCATCATCATCATCATCATCCAGCAGAGTCCTCCGCACCCCCTCGGACTCCATCTTCACACCAGTCTCATCTTTCTTCAGGGAGCTGGTGGTCTGCTCCTCTTCGGTCTCATTCTTCATCTCTACTGGGGATGAGAAGGACAAGTCTGCTTGTTTGCTCTGTTTCTTTTCAATTTTTTCCCAGGCTTTCCAGTCGATAATCCACTTTTTGTTTTATCTGGGTCAATTCCTTCTTAATGGCCCGAAGCCCCATTTCCACTTCAATCCCCGATGTAGGTAGGGTGTCCTAAGGTTCTCTTTCGGAAGCAGGTGCTTCTGTCTGAACCTCCTGGGCAGGGAGGTGGGGAGGGCCAAAGGTTCTTTATGAGACTGTTTCTTGAGAAACAGCTTAAAACCAATATTCCAAAAAGGCAATGTCAGGATGGCAGAATTTGGGACCCTTCAACATAAATGCCAAAATGGACTGGAAAACAAACAAAAAATCTGGATAG
>NW_005871775.1:33289-40723 GCF_000147115.1 Myotis lucifugus | reverse complement strand
TGCTTCTCGGGAGTCTAATGAAAAGGTGTTCATAAAACCTGTTATGTAGCCAAACTATAATTCTGACACTTTGCAGAGATGCAGATAGATTTCAAATGTGGTTTGCCAGCGAAAGGATGATGAGAAGTTCCAATAAGACAAACACTGAATTCCTGATACCGGCGCTCCCACATTTGTGATACAGAAAACCAGTGCCAAACAGACCGGCTGTCCACGTGCGGTCAGAAGCGAGAACATCCCGGCAGGCGGGCATCGGCAGTCACTGCGCCGAGGAGCAGCGCTGCTCTGGAGCCATAGGACTGGGCGCGGGGCAGACACGCGCGCTCAGGAAATGTCACGCAGCACTGCGGCGACTCCCACAAGCCGAGGGAGTCTTAGCTACCACAAGGGTCTAAAATTAAAGCTACCCTCAACAAAAACGGCCTCCAGACTTGTGAGTTACCTGCTAATGCCCAAATTAGCAGCAAAATAAATAAGTAAACTACTGGAAACATTTCCCAAGAGGTATTCATGGAAAAACAACAACAAAAGGCAGTGCAGAATTCACAGCCGTGTGTGTGTGTGTGTGTGTGTGTGTGTGTGTGTGTGTGGTCGCTTCACACACAGCAGGACTGAAGGGGGATTATACATGCGTCCATGCGCCAGGAGTTCAGGGAGAACTTGAAGAGCCTGTGAATTTTTTGGAAGTTAGTATTTAAGCGCATATAAACATAGCATGCTATGTTTCATGGCAAAGTGACAAATGCTATTCAAATAGAATGAGAACCAAGACTCTCTTGACATTTAAAAAAAGGAGGAAAAAACTAAAGCTTGCCAGGATACCCCCAGAAAGCTTAAAAACCAGTATCTTGCTTATCGGTGAGATGTCTGTGAGGTTCCTTGTCTAACCAGAAAATGCAATTGGCATGGACAGGGCCAGACGGAACCTGCGCTGACCCCGCCGAGTTCTGGCGAGCCGCACTTTGTTTTAACCAGTGCTGTGTGCTTGCCCTTAAAGCACAGAGGGTACGGTGCATGTAAAATCTTAGGTAGGAAGAAAAGCAATGGTGGTTGTAGATCGCATGGAGGTGGTGGACCTTGAGATGGGGCTTGAGGGAGAAGCAGGAGCTGCCTCAGCAGAGACGTAGGCGAGCGTTCCAGGCAGGAAGACAGGGTTCCCGGCCTTCCTCTCCCATAAACGTGACGTAGGTAAAGCCTGACTTGTCAGCCCACACCTTGTTTAATGAGGCATTCAGGACAGTCGATTCTTATGGAACATTGCAAACCCGAGTTGACTTCTCGTCCTTTCAGAGCCGTCGCACTTGTTCTGACTCTCCTGTTAGAAGAGTTGGGTGCGGCCTCTCTCCACGGATGCCTGGTGCCATGAGAATCTTTCTCTTAATGGTTGCTGTCCTCCTCCTTCTTCTTGCTCAGATCTTCTCAGGTAAGAGGGAAAGGATGGAAGGATGGCAGTCTGTTCAGGATCTGTCTTTTGAGAAGAAAGCTGGGCTTTTAGGAAAGTGCACAACTCACCCCATAGTTTAAAAAGAACCCAAGATGCATGAGTTACTGGAAATCCTTCCCTGAGCTCAGACACAGGGCAACGGGGCCACACTGACCCAGACATCTCCAACCAGAGTCTGCAGTTAACTGTCCTAACAGTTCTACGGGGGTTCAGACTTCTTTCCTTTGAAAGTCATTTTCTCCTCTGCAATCTCCCACCAGCTTCAGGTTATTTACAGTGACTGCTGGGAAATGAGAGAAAAATCTCAGGCAAATTCCAGACACGCTTGCTCATTTAGGGAAGTACAGCCTTTGTTGCCTCGATGAAACCAAACATATGGCAACAGGTTCTTAACAGTCTCTTTTTCCATGTCTCCCTAAATCAGCGGTTCTCAACCTGTGGGCGCGACCCTTTGGGGGTCCAACGACCCTTTCACAGGGGTCCCCTAAGACCATCGGAAAACACATATGTAATTACATATTGTTTTTGTGATTAATCACTATGCTTTCATTATGTTCAATTTGTCACAATGAAATTGGGGGGTCACCACAACATGAGGAACTGTATTAAAGGGTCGTGGCATTAGGAAGGTTGAGAACCACTGCCCTAAATTATCCAAATCTCCTAATCTTGGATTATTTTGGACTTTCTTTCTAGCTCTCACACACCCATGCAAATTACATCATTTAAACCACTAATATCTTGATTAGTTCATTTTTAAGTTCTGAGTCCTTTGAAGTGGTCTCTATTTGCTCAGCACCTTAAGAACTCTTTTTGTCCATCCCCCCTCAACTGTCTATCACCCCTGTTATGGCGCTGCTCCATGCATGGGTCCTGAATTCCTGCACTTGTTTATCATGCAGTCGGGCCTCGGTAGGGCTAATGAGCCAATAGATACTGAATATGCACTCACTCTTCATGAGAGATTGTTCTGAGAACTATAGTAAAGACAGGCAGAATGGAAGTAAAAATATAATTAGAGCATGGCCTTTGCCCTTAATTTGCTTGATGTTTTATTGGTTTATTGTTTCTGTGTTGGTCAAAAATAGGTTTCCTATAACAGTAAATAGTATTTGATAAATTTAAAATAGATTACGTGAATGTCCAAGACAGGAAGATGCACAAAATACTGTAATAGATGCAGAAGCTTGGTTCTCGCTCCGGGATTAGGAATGGCTTCCTGGGAGGTGGTATTTCCATTGCTCTTTTGAAAGCAGCCAGGACTAAAAGTAAAGACCAGGGCCAAGAATAATGCCCTCGTATTTCACAGTCTCGCTTGCAGAATCAAGTTACTTAGCTCTTGCCCCCAGTCTCTTGCCCTGGGGGTCACACTGTGCACCCAGGCCAGGGAATCGACTTTTAAGCTGTCCTCCCTACCTCCTTTCATCAGGACTCCAATTCCTCAAGCGCTCCCTACCCCTCACTCAGTTCCAGCACATTTGAATTCCCAATAAGCGCAGAGCGGGCACAAATTAGGACCACCGCCCCAGAGAATCTCAGAGTCAAAAGTGAGCTTGATGATCAATACAAGAGGCAATAGACACCGACAATTATGCCAAGATGCTTGAGGCTGACCTCACTTCCAGTCCTCATGAGCTGTATGAACTCTGTGCTTCCACTTCCTTTCTATAAATGGTAATGACAATAGGGCTGTTTATAAGATGAAGGCACCTGCTATCTGAATTAAAGGCAAACTTGTTCTACTAAAGAAAGTTTAAAATAGAGTGACTAAAAAAAGATAGTTTATTTCCCTTTCATGTCAAAGTCTAAAAATAAATAAGCTAACTAGGCTGGGTAGAAGGCTCTTGCCCATTAAGTCAAATTGGCACTAGGGAGGAAGGTCAACTTGCCATCCTAAACCTGTGACTATTTTATCTGGTTTTAAAGATGCTACAGTGGTTCTCAACCTTCCTAATGCCGCGACCCTTCAATACAGTTCCTCATGTTGTGGTGACCCCCAACCATAAAATTATTTTTGTTGCTACTTCATAACTGTAATTTTGCTACTGTTATGAATCATAATGTAAATATCTGATATGCAGGATGTATTTTCAGTGGTTACGACCCACAGGTTGAGAACCGCTGCAACAGGATCACCCTAATATCAAAACCAGATAAAGACAACACAATGAAAGAGAATTACAGGCCAATATCTCTCATGACCATAGATGCCAAAATCCTGAACAAAATTCTAGCAAATTGGATCCAGCAGTACATCAGAAAGATCATATACCATGACCAAGTAGGATTTATCCCAGGGATGGTACAATATCCGCAAATCAATAAACGTGATAGAACACATAAACAAATTGAGAGACAAAGACCACATAGACATGTCAATTGGTGCAGAAAAAGCATTTGAAAAAATCCAAAACCCGTTTTGATAAAAACTCTCAACAATGTGGGAATAGAAGGATCATACCTCAACATAATAAAAGCCATATATGACAAACCCACAGCCAACATCATACTCAATGGGCAAAAACTAAAACCATTTCCCCTAAGAACAGGAACAAGACAGGGATGCCCACTCTCACCACTCCTGTTCAACATAGTACTGGAAGTATTAGCCACTGAGATTAGCCAAGAAGAAGAACTAAAAGACATCCAAATTGGAAAAGAGGAAGTAAAACTGTCCTTATTTGCAGATGACATGATATTGTACATAAAAAACCCTAAAGACTCAATCAAAAAATTATTAGACTTAATAAATGAATTCGGCAATGTAGCAGGATACAAAATTAATGCCAAGAAATCTATGGCATTTCTATACACCAAGAGTGAACTTACAGAAAGAGAGACTAAAAAAGCAATCCCACTCACCATCGTACCAAAAAAAAAAATAAGGTACCTAGGAATAAACTTAACTAAGGAGGTAAGAGACCTATACGCGGAAAAAAGAGATAGAGGAAGACATAAACAGATGGAAGAACATACCATGTTTATGGATTGATAGAATTAACATCATTAAAATGTCCATACTACCCAAAGCAAGCTATAGAGTCAATGCACTTCCCATTAAAATACCAATGGCATATTTCACAGACCTAGAAAAAACTCTCCAAAAATTCATCTGGAATAAAAAAAGACCCCGAATAGCCACAGCAATCCTGAGAAAGAACAAAGTAGGTGGGATCTCAATATTAGATATCAAGCTGTATTACAAAGCCACTGTTCTCAAAACTGCCTGGTACTGGCACAAGAACAGACATATAGACCAATGGAATAGAATAGAGAGCCCAGAAATCGGGCCGAACCAATATGCTCAATTAATATTTGACAAAGGAGGCATGAACATACAATGTAGTCAAGAGAGTCTCTTCAATAAATGGTGTTGGGAAAATTGGACAGATAATGCAAAAAAAAATGAAACTAGACCACCAACTTACACGATACACAAAAATAAACTCAAAATGGATAAAGGACTTAAACGTAAGATGGGAAACCATAAAAATACCAGAGGAATCCACAGGCATTTTGGCATTTTCTCAGACATATGCCAAAGCAACTTCTTCACCAATACCACTCCTAGGGCAATGGAAACTAAAGATAAAATAAACAAATTGGACTACATCAAAATAAAAAGCTTAGGCTGATGAACAGGGACAGATCCAGAGACAGAGAAGCAGCGATCAGACTGTCAATCCCCAGAGGGAAAATAAGGGAGGGTGGGGGTAAGGGGAAGAGGTCAACCAAAGGACTTGTATGCATGCATATAAGCCTAACCAATGGACACAGACAACAGGGGGATGAGAGCATGAGTGTGTGTGTGTGTGGGGGGGGGTGGTAGGGTGTTGGGGGTTAATGGGGGGATGAGGACACACTTGTAATACCTTAACCAATAAAGAAATTAAAGATTAAAAAAAGGTTTTGCACAGCAAAAGAAACCATCAACAAAACAACAAGAAAGCCCACTGTATGGGAGAACATATTTGCAAGTGTTATTACTGATAAAGGTTTAATCTCCAACATTTACAGGGAACTCATACAACTTAATAAAAGGAAGATAAATGATCCAATAAAAAAGTGGGCAACGGACCTAAATAGATACTTTTCTTTTTTTAAAATATATTTTATTGATTTTTCACAGAGAGGAAGGGAGAGGGATAGAGAGTTAGAAACATCGATGAGAGAGAAACATTGATCAGCTGCCTCCTGCACACTCTCTACTGAGGATGTGCCCGCAACCAAGGTAAATGCCCTTGACTGGAATCGAACCTGGGACCCTTGAGTCCACAGGCCGATGCTCTATCCACTGAGCCAAACCAGTTAGGGCAATAGATACTTTTCTAAAGAAGACAGAAGGAAGGCCAAGAGACATATGAAAACATGCTCAAAGTCACTAATTATCCGATAGATGCAAATCAAAATGACAATGAGATACCATCTCACACCTGTCAGAATGACTATCATCAGCAAATCAATAAACGGTAAGCGCTGGCAAGGATGCGGAGAAAAAGGAACCCTCGTGCACTGCTGGTGTGAATGCAGACTGGTGCAGTCACTGTGGAGAACAGTATGGAGTTTCCTCAAAAAACTAAAAATGGAACTCCCATTTGACCTAGTAATCCCACTTCTAGGATTATATCCCAAGAAACTAGAAACACCAATCAGAAAGGCTATATGCACCCATATATTCATAGCAGCACAATTCACCATAGCTAAGATTTGGAAATAGCCTAAATGCCCATCAGCAGATGAATGGATTAGAAAACTGTGGTACATCTACACGATGGAATACTATGCTGCTATAAAAAAGAAGGAATTCTTACCATTTGCAGCAGCATGGATGGAACTGGAGAGCATTATGCTAAGTGAAACAAGCCAGTCAATGAAGGAAAAATACCACATGATCTCACTCATTTATGGATAATAAAGAACATTATAACCTGATGAACAAAAAGATAGATACAGAGGCAGAGAGCGGCATCGAACAGACTGTCAAATTACAGCGAGAAGGCCTGGGAGTGTTGGGGAGGGGGGGGAAAGAGATCAACCAAAGGACTTGTATGCATGCATATAAGCACAAGCAATGGACACAAGACACTGTGGGGGTGTGGGGGTGGGATGAGGGCATGTGACAGGGGGTAGGAGAGGCTGGGGGAAGATCAATGGGAAAAAAGGGAGATATATGTACTACTGTGTGTAATACTTTAAACAATAAAATAAAATTTAAAAAATAAAAATAAATAAAGATGCTCTAATAGGAAAAGCTAAAGGTAAGTCAAGAACACGATGAAAAAGACGATCTAGAAACATCTGATCACTTCTGTATCATTGATCCACACAGGAACTGATGTCTTTAGCTCAGTATCCACGTGTCCAGCTAAAACCCAGGGGTCCTCGTACTGAAAGTCTGAAAGGGAACAGTGTCACCGCCTCCGTGTTTCTGTCAACGGCTCTCACAGTGCCAGGCACACCCTATGCTCTGATAGGGTTACCTATTATTATTGCCTTTTTTTATTGCGCTTGTCATTGTTGTTCTAATTATCTGCCCCAATTCACTATGTAAACACGTTATGCATGTTTCATGTCGGCCGATGTGGGGAAGCACGGGCCTTGGTTGGAATGTCTGTCAGGAGGATTTTCCGAAAGGTCAGTGGCCTCTAGGGCAGCGGTTCTCAACCTTCCTCATGCCGCGACCCTTTCATACAGCTCCTCATGCTGTGGTGACCCCCAACCATAAAATTATTTTCGTTGCTACTTCATTACTGTAATTTTGCTACTGTTATGAATCGTCATGTAAATGTCTGATATGCAGGATGCATTTTCATTGTTACAAATTGAGCATAATGAAAAAATAGTGATGAATCACAAAAAACAATATGAAATTATATATGTGTTTTCTGATGGGCTTAGGCGACCCCTGTGAAAGGGTCTTTCGACCCCCAAAGGGCCGTGACCCACAGGTTGAGAACCGCTTGTCTTAGGGGGGCCTGGCCGAAAGGGGG
>NW_005871775.1:0-33162 GCF_000147115.1 Myotis lucifugus | reverse complement strand
CAAGTCCGATTCCTGGGTGTTTTGCTAGAATCTCTATGTGTCGTCTTTAAAGACCTGACCTTGGAGAAACATATACTTTCTCAAGGATGCTTACCTATTGATTGTATCTAGAGATTAATTTTAGTTCAAGCTGTTAGGACAATAAAAGCCCAAGGAGGCAGGCGAACAGGCTTCTTGGTGGCGCCAGCCAAGTCGTGCCTTAGCCTCCCTTTCACAGAAACGTGTGTGGGGGCAGCTGTTCATCCGTTGCTCAGGGTCTGCCGGTCAGATGCCTGATAGACTTCAGTGATCTATTACGCCCAGGATCCCCAGTTCAACTTTGGACTGTCCACACATTTTCCCCTTTGAGCAGAAATCTAAGTCTTTGCAGTTTCTTCCTGTTGATTTGAGCCCTCACTTGGACATGAACAAGCCTAATATCTCGTTTATGTATCAGCTAAAATGCACCTTTTCCTCCAGTGTTGTTCTTTCCAAGGAGAAGCAGGACTCCTCTGGAGGGACTGCCAGTGTTTTCGGCTCTTTCTCCTGAGAATACATAACCCCCGTCCCCATTCACTCCTCTCCGGAAATATTTTCATTCTCTTCAGCTTCGTCTCTCCCTTTTGAATGAACACACGTTGCGTATGTTGTTCTAAACGTGCTTGCTGGGCTACAGACGCTATTACCCACGATCCTTTTGTGCTTGAACCCCAAGCGGTGAAACTCCACAACCCGGTGCCTCCCTGCCTGTAATGTAAATAGCACAGTCTTCACTGTTTGCTACATATCAGAGCCTATTAATGTGGAGACGTGAAAAAATCATTTATTGGAAAGAACTATTTATTGAAACTAGAAAGTATATTGTTTCCCGCCCAGGAACAAAAATTCTGTTGCTTATTCCCTAGACGTGATTAGGACAGAGGGAACTCTTTGTTTGTTGGTTGGTTTTCCTAAATGAATATCAAGTCAGGACTCTGCACCGACTTCCAGGGACCTGAGCTCAGACACAGCTCTGGTGACATGGCTTTGTCGCAGACGTATGCTCTGTCTCCAGGAGGCTCCTGGTGGGGAATTCTGCACGTGTTCTGGGTGATGTAAAGTTTGTCTCCCAGGAATTATTTACTGGGTAACTGAAGACTAATTTCTTCCTTCACAGCCAGGGGAGGATCTCGAAGGCATATCCGTTGTGCAAAGATGTCTGGTCGCTGTGAGATCGAATGCCTTTCCTTTGAAGATAAGATTGGAGGCTGTAGAGCTGAACTAACTCCATTTTGCTGCAAAAAGAGAAAAAGGAATTGAACACTAAGCAGCAGCTACAGAAATGAAAACGGTGGAGACACTGGCATCTGTGAACTCAGTGCCTGATGCTCTCAGGATCTTTGCACATCTTGGATTCTCTTAAGCAGTCTGTTCAGTGTCTGATGCTGCAAGAAATACTGTTTCTAGACTGTGAGCTTCTGGAGGGATGACGCTGCGCCCAGCTCACCTGTGTACCCACAGTTCCTGGTATGGGGCCTAGGGATTATTTGATTGATTGATTGATTGATTGGGTGAGCTAGTGAATTAATAGACTAAATAGGTAAATTGGAAATGTTGGACTGAGACCCACATGAACTGAGTTGGAGTGACAGTCCCGGCTCCAAACGTGTGTGAGCTTGGCCTTCTCTCCCAAGATTCTGGCACCTGTAACTGAGGAGACTGAACTGCGTGGTGAGTGGACCGCCTGCTGGACACTCTCGCTGTCAGGCATTCCTCCTCCTCCTTCCCGAGCAGCAATGGCCAGAATCCCTTCCACTCCTCGTCTGACCTAGAGTGTCACCTTCCACAAGGAAAGGGGCCCTGTCACTACTCACCTGCCCACAGACGGACAGCACCTCCATTCTGGCCCCTGTGGTGAGAGCCTCTCTGATCCTAACCCACCGAGCTCTCAGTCCTGATCATCTTCATAGCGATCCCAGGACCAGCCCTGACCTGTGGCAGTGTTCACCTCTGGCTGTTTCTGAACCTCGGTACAGTGTCATCCATCGCCTTCATTTCCCCGCTTTGCCTCGAGGACGGTCTTCTGGACATTTCTCTTCCTCCTCTTCAATTCTCATCTTCCTCCTCATCACTCCTCAGACTCCTTTGTGCCCTCTCCCACTCCCGTTGCTTCAGTCTCACCCAGTGACCCAACTCCCACTTCTCTGGATCCAAGCCCCCTTCCTACCCCACGCGGTGTGTTGTGCAGCCTCCCGCCTGCCTCTGCCAGACTCCTTCCCTGGCCTGCTAGTGCCCGCAGCCCCCTGCATGCCAGGCATTCGCAGTCCTGGGGGCGGCTGTTTTATACACACACATATATATATACACTAGAGGCTCAGTGCACAAAAATTTGTGCACTCGGGGGGTAGGGGGGGTTCCTCAGCCCGGCCTGTGCCCTCTCGCAGTCTGGGACCCCGCGGGAGATAACGACCTGCTGGCTTAGGCCTGCTCCGGGTGGCAGAGGGCAGGCCCAATCCCTAGGTGCAGCCCCTGGTCAGGCTCAGAGCAGGGCCGATTGGGGAGTTGGGGTGCCGCCCCATCATGCACAGAGCAGGGCAGATCGGGAGGTTGCGATGATGCCACCCTCAGTCACGCTCAGGGTAGGGCCGATTGGGGGGTTGGGGCACTGCCCCCTGTCACACTCAAGGCAGGGTCGATGGGGAGGTTGCGGCGCCACCCTCTGTCACGCACAGAGCAGGGCCGATCAGGGGGTTGGGGAGCTCCCCCCTGTCACACACAGAGCAGGGCCGATCAGGGGGGTTGGGGCTCCGTACCCTGTCACACACAGAGCAGGGCGGATCAGGGGGGTTGGGGCTCCGTACCCTGTCACACACAGAGCAGGGCCCATCAGGGGGTTGGGGAGCTCCCCCTTGTCACTCATAGAGTAGGGCCGATAGGGCAGTTGGGGCACCGCCCCCTGTCATACACAGAGCAGGGCCGATCAGGGGGTTGGGGCGCTGCCACTGTCACACTCAGGGCAGGGCCGATGGGGAGGTTATGGCTCTACCCCGTCACACACAGAGCAGGGCCCGTGGGGGGGGGGAGGTTGGGGCGCCACACCCTGTCACACACAGAGCCGCAGGGCGATCAGGGGGTTGGGGAGCTCTCCCCATCAGGCACAGAGCAGGGCTGATCAGGGGGTTGGGGTGCCTTTCCCTGTCATGAACAGAGCAGGGCAGATAGGGAGGTTGTGGCCCAGCCCCCTGTCACACACAGAGCCGCAGGGCGATCAGGGGGTTTAGGCGCTGCCCCCTGTCACGCTGATCCTGGTGCTGGGAGGCATATTACCCTTTTACTATATAGGATAGAGGCCTGGTGCACGGGTGGGGGCTGGCTGGTTTGCCCTGAAGGGTGTCCTGGATCAGGGTGGGGGTCCCCACTAGGGTGCCTGGCCAGCCTGGATGAGGGGATGATGGCTGTTTGCAGCTGGTCACACCCCCTTCAGGGTGGGGGTCCCCACTGGGGTGCCTGGCCAGTCTGGGTGAGGGGCTGAGGGCTGTTTTCAGGCTGGTGGGTGAGTGAAGCTCCCAACCGCTCCTTTTTTTCTTTTTTTTTTTTATTCTGGGCCAGCTTTAGCTCTGAGGCTTGGCTCCAGCTCTGAGGCCTCAGCTGCTGAAAGCAAGTATCTGGTTTGTTTGGGTTCTATAATCAAAACACTGTTTCAACTCCAGCTCTGAGATCCCGGCTGGCTGAAAGCAGGTTTCTGGGGTTTTGTTTAGCTTCTATATTTGTAACAATGTTTCAAACTGCAAGCTCAGAGGCCGGCAGTGGCAGGCGGGAAACGTTGGAGTCCTCCGTCACTGAAGCAAGCAAGCCTCATGTTCGCTTCAAGCTGCCTGGCTGCCAGCCGCCATCTTGGCTGGCAGTTAATTTGCATATCACCCTGATTAGCCAATGGGAAGGGTAGCAGTGTGACACCAATTTGCATGTTTCTCTTTTATTAGTGTAGATATATACACACTAGAGGCCTGGTGCATGAAATTTGTGCACGGACAGGGTCCCTAGGCCTGGCTGGAGATCGGGCTGATCTGTGGGGTGACCAGTGGGGCCTGGTGCCGCCTGCTCATCTGATGCACCATCCTCCACGGTCCCACTCTCGTCAGGGCCCAGCAGGGCCGGTAGTGCCTCCACTGCTGCCCGCTGGCAGCTCTGAGTAGCCGATGCCTGCCATGTTCTGCACCGCCCCCTGGTGGTTAGCGCATGTCTAACACCTGGTCAGTCGAACTCCCGCCCGTGGGGACAATTTGCATATTAGCCTTTTATTATATAGGATTTCAGAGAGAGGAAGGGGAGAAGGGGAGAGAGAGAAACATCAATGATGAGAGAGAATCATGGATTGGCTGCCTCCTGCACCCTCCCATTGGGGATCGAGCTGGCAACCTAGGCATGTGCCCTTGAGCAGAATTAAACCCGGGACCCTTCAGTCTGCAGGCCAGCACTCTATCTATTTAGCCAAAGCAGCCAGGGCTGGGCAGCTGTTTCTATTTCCGGTTCTGGTGGGCTGTGCTCCCAGGGCAGTAGGGGTTGGCTCCAGGCTCCTGCTCCCTCTTATTCTCAGTGAACCCCCCAGGACCCTCAAAGGGACCGGCAGCACCCACTCTCTACTCCCTGGGCTATAAGAGGCCTGCCAAGCTGGGCCCTGCTTTGCTGTGCACCTGGCTCTCCACCCCTGCCCTCCTGGCCCAGGTCTCCTCTGAAGGCTGAACGCTGGCCGCAGGTGCCTCAACTCCTTTGTCTGGGCTCTGGTCACAGAGCGCCCTTCCTTAGAATTTTAAGCATCGCTCATGGGGTGCCCCCAGCTCCGAGGTGTGAGCCCCCAGCTCCGAGGTGTGAGCCCCCTGCATGGTGCCCCAGGCTCACAGGAGCAGCCCAGCTGCACCCACCACCTGCAACACCTTGAACACCAGCCTCCAAGAGGCATTTCCTATTCTCTCCCCAGGCCTAGAGTGGGGACTGTGTTGATGCTTCTTAAACTCTTGTGTCCTTCCAGCCTTCCAGTGACCGTGTGACCAGTTCCCTGCCTGAAATGCCCTCTGTTTCAAATACGCAGCGTGGCTTTTGTGTACCTGAAGAATACCTAGAACTCTGAAACCTCAGAGCTAGAAGTAGCCTTGGAGTTAATCCAAATCAATGTTTCCAGAACCAAGTGGATTGTACTGATAAAGAATTTTCTACAAATCAGTGCTCTGAGCACCACACGAACACTGCTTTTTGTTGTTGTTGCTGTTGTTAATCATCACCTGAAAAATTCCACAATAAAAATAAAAATTCCACACTTGCTTCTAACTCTAACTTCCTGTTGAAGCTCATTAGGGGCCTTCATTGCAATCCATCACTTTCTTTCTCAAACGATCTCCATTTAACATCCCAGGTTTTAGTAAATAGTGCTGTCATTTACTCAGACACGGGTTAAAATGGCTTACTCAAGGATGTTCACATTCCCTCCTAAATCACACAATTCATTCAATAAATAAATCTACGAAAGCGGTTCATCAATATTCGCAAATTGTGTGGTAATGTCCCCTCCCCCTCTGTCCTCACTGACATTGTCCTAGCTCAGCAGCTTCGGCCCCCACTGCTGATCGCTCTGTTAAACTAGTCCATCCTCATTGCCACTGTCCTCACTGTAAGGTTTGCTTAGGATTCTGGGATTGGACATTACAAGGAATAAGGAATATTTCCACCTTCTCATGTTTCACATGTGTGTATGCGTGAACACATGCATACACCCCCCTACACACTCACCATGTCAGTGTTTCAACCACAACAACTAAATATCAGATTCACACTCAGATGTATAAGAATACCTAGAACTCTGAAACGTCCGAGCGAGAAGTAGCCTTGGAGTTCATCCAAATCAATGTTTCCAGAACAGAGTGGATTGTACTGACATAGAATTTTCTACAAATCCGTGCTCTGAGCGCCATGCTAACACTGCTTTGTTGTTGTTGTTAATCATCCTGAGCATATTTTTCCATTGATTTTCAGAGAGAGTGGAAAGGGAGGGAGAGACAGAGAGAGAGACACATCGATTGGTTGCCTCCTGCATGGGGATTGAGCCTGCAACCGAGGTATGTGTCCTTGACCACAATCAAACTTGCAACCGTTCAGTTCAAGGGCCGACTGTCTATCCACTGACCCAAACTTGTATGCATGCATATAAGCATAACCAATGGACATAAGACACTGGGGGGTAAGGGAGGCCAGGGGATTGTCAAGGGCGGGGGGAAAAAAGGACACATATGTAATACCCTTTGTAATACTTTAAGCAATAAAAAAAAAAGAATCATTGATTGGCTGCCTCCTTCATGCCCCACAGTGGGGATTGAGTTCCCAATCTGGGTTTATACTTCAACAGTAACTGAACTGTGACCTCCTGGTTCATAGGTCCATGCTCACCCTCCGAGCCATGTCTGCTGGGCCAATCTGGCAAGTTTTAGAATGTGCTGGGAGAACTGTGGAATTCAGAGCAGGCATGGGGGTGATGGATTTTAACTGGCGTCATTGGGGTCTGCAGAGAGTGCACAGACACAATGTCCTGTCCTTGTTTATGCCAATTGCTCTACCAACCCACCCTAAATCACGGTAACTGAAACCGAAGGGTTGTCTGATAAATGTCCACTTTACTGCCAATATGTTGGTAGCTTATGTGCCCATTTGACAATTATTTTCATTTACGACTGCCACTTCTATTATTCTGGAGAACTGAGCTTCTAAAATAATGAGGATTCTCTGTCCTCCCTTGAAGGCCGTTCTGATCCTCGGGGGCCCTTCTGTCCCTGGATGTCCTGAATGAGGTATTAAGGTGTCCTCATTACACAACAAAGGCATTCCACCGGCCTTAGGAGTTGCCCACTGCTGCCTGTCTCTATGGGCACCGTCGCCCACGAGAACTCTCCTTTGCCACTTTCTTCTTTTTGAACCAAGTCTCAGCTGACAAAAACAAGTTTATATCAGCTTTGGTAAGTTAAAAAAAATGTGAGAGCTTGAGAGAATTCTACACACAAGACACAATCCCCAGAACCTACACGCCAAGAAGGGGCCCCGTGGTAAATCAGTGATGGGAGCGGCCATTGCCTGATCCCCGAATGATCTCTCCGGTGTGTGACCCACACACTAAGTCAGAGAGACACCGACTCAGCTAAGATGCAGTCAGAGGCTTTCCAGGTGCCTGCAACCATCTCCGTTTCACCTCTGAACCTGAACAGGATCCGTGTAATGGAAAAGGGGGCCTTTCCCTAACAATTCTTTATCTCTAAAACTCCTCTGCGTATGTTCTCCAAGAGTTAGTGATGCTAAGATCTGATGGGAGAGAGGCATGGCCAAGCTCCTGCCGCAGCTGGAAATGGCAGGGACCTCGTTGTAGGATCACTCTGAGCTAAGAAAACTATGCCAAGGTTGTTGATCTTCAGAGCTTGGCTCTGTCTCCGTGGCTTTATTTTAGCCTTTGGCTCTCAGTGCTGCCTGTCAGCCCCTGGGCTTCCCACATAGAACCTGCACAGATGTTTCAAGCTGACTGCAATGCCGAGTGAGCCCTTTACATTCAAGGTGGAAGGAAGGACCATCCTGCCCAACAAGGGAACAGGTCAGTATCTAACACTTCCGGCCAAGTGTGTTCAAGGGGGAATGAGCAGTGTTACTATTCCAGAAATAAAATGCGTTTGTTTCCCCCATGAGTAGGGTCATAGGGTTTAGTAAAATGTAGATAGTGGACATAGAGGCAACAACAGTGCATTAGTAGTAGCAGTAGCAGGAGTTTGTTAATCCTCAACCGAGGATGTTTTCCATTGATATTTAGAGAGAGTGGAAGGGAGGGAGGGGGGAGAGAGAGAGAAACATCAATTTTAGAGAGACACGTCAATTGGTTACTTCCCACATGTACCCTGACTGGGGTCGGGGATGGAACCTGCAACCCAAGTATATGCCCTTGACCGAGAATCGAACCCGAGACCCTTCAGTGATCAGACTGATGCTCCAACCAGCTAGTCACACCGGCCAGGCCACTAGTACCTAATTATTCATGGCAGTCAATCAAAAGGGGAGGAGAATGAGAATGGTGGTGATGGTAATATTAAGTCTGCAGACATACAGATAAACCAGTCAGTCCCTATTCTGAAAAAGACGACTCAGTCTTCAATTCCGTAGAAATTTCATCTACATTTTATCCACCAGGAGGCAGACGTGCACTTGACTTCATAAGGAGATAGTGTGTTAGGGAGAAAGGCCTCCATTCTCTGAAATCCCAGACTCTGCAAACCTGCAAGGGCAGGTTGACATTGAGCTGAGGGCTGACGTTGAGCAGGGGTTTTCAAATGGTTTTCCCACTGAATACCTTCTGCGCACAAAGCCTCACCTGAAGCCGTTATATAAAACAGGTGGAAACCAAGCTGCTTGGGCGAAGGGGTGGGTGTTGAGGGCGACTGGGAGATGGGACCAGAGTCCCCTGTAGCTCTGGGTCCTGGGTAGATGGGGCTGCGGTGGGATGGGCAGCCAGGAGAGAGGGAGAGCCCTGGGCAGAGGCCAGTGGCCGACATTTACTAACTGTACTGAGGGGCTTCAATATTTTCAGAACTGTGTGTTCATGCCCGTGTGGCTGGGCCAACGAACTCATCTTTCACAGCAAAAAGTCAGTCTATACACACAAAATGGAAATATGTCCTTGGAGAAAATCATAATGACTTCAACCTTTAATGTTCTCACAGTTTCTTCTTCTTCTTCTTTTTTTAATCTTGAAGGGATATTTTAGGGGAAGTGTCTCTTGTCTAGAGGAAATATTTATATGAATTCAGCAATTCTATCAGCTTCTCTTTTTTTCTTTTGTGAAATTCAAGTAAAATTATATCTGAAATATGATTGTTATGGTTTTATAAAAGTATCTCTACCCATTTGCTTATTACCCATGCTTCTCTTTTTGTATTTGCATATTAAGTTGTCCAGATTGATGTTCACCTAATGTGATTGGTTATTCTGGCTGGTGGGACTGGGGTTGTGTTTTTACTTCCATCTTTGGGACTGGTATTGCGGCCGTGATCCCAGGTCCAGGTGTTTCTGGGGCTCTGCTGTCTCTTCCCCATCGTCTGTGAAGTCAGTGAAGGTGAAAGGGGGGAGAATTTGTTGTTATTTTAAGCTTGGAAGTTTGCAAAGACTACAGATCGAGCTTCTGGATGTGAAAGTTTTCTTGACCGTTCCAAAAGTGTGAAGAAAGAGGAGCACAGCTTTTGCACTTTGGATGTTGCTATGAAACTGTTATGTAAGTTAAGAATGAACTTCTAGTTCTCCACATTTGTTCCTAAGATATGTCCATGGTGATGCCTGGTTTTAGTAAGGGAATGTGATCCTCAAGGCCTCAGGTTTAGGTCTCAATGCTGGCAACAGGAGCCTGTGGACCACCCCCAGCTGTCCATGTCCTATTGGTTTTTGTGTTATTTTTAGAGATTGTCTAACCTGCCAGGTGTGCTGCAGTTTTCCTAAATATCACCCCGCTTCACCATCTCCTAAAACGTTTCTATTGGAAAGACGTAACTGCTTTTTGCAGTAAACGTTACATAAATTAATAGAACAGCGTAGAAGTTTTAGTAAATGATCCCAAACCATCCATTGTGTAGGGTGAGGAAGATGTCTCCTTAGATCATTTGCGTCCACGTGTGTCATAAAATAAGTGGTTTTGGGACCGGAGAAACAGTAGGTGACAGATATATGGCAACCAGTATGAATGTTTCCCAATTCGAGAAGCGGGGTGGACATCCCTGAGCCTTTGCTGTGGGACCACTTTCCAGGAGCACGTTGTGCAGGCTGAAGAGCAGCATGTGGAGCGCAGCACTTCCCTGTGAGTGTCCTGAGCTGCGCCGTCCCATGTGACAGTGTCTCTGGAGGCAGAGCCTTGGCGTTGTTGTCCCAGCAATGAGTGTCCTGAGGTAGGAACCAGGAATGTGGCCGTGCTGGTGTGGTCATTGGCTAGAGCTTGTATCTGCATCTGGAAGGTTCCTGTGTGCGATTCCTAGTGAAGGGCGTTTGTGGGATTCCGGTTTGATCCCCTGCAAGTACAAGTGGCAACCAATCTTGGGTGTCTCTCCCTGCCATGGATGTTTCTATGTCTGTTTTTTGCACTTCATCCCTTGTAGGGCGCGGCTATAGGGTTCAGCCTGGGACTTACCTGTTGGCAAAGCCACAAACAAGTCCCAGCTTAGGGCACAGTCCTGTTGGCATAATTAGGCTTGACCTTAAGACGTAGCTAATGGGCTGAGGGAGCTGTAGCAAGTGCTGCCCAAACCAGTGAAACTCACAAGAACACTGTAACTATGGTGACCACTACCTTGTTTACCTCTGGCTATAAAATAAAGGCTCAGCTTGCCTCTGGGTCTCTCTCTGTGGCCTCAGCCAGGCACAGGAAGATCCACCTAGACCCAGCTTATTCTCTCTGTCTGTCTTTTCTTCACCACCCTCCCTCAGGCTTGCAGAACCCTTGGCTGAGCTAGCTCCGCACAATCCCTCCCTTCCACGCTCTGAAAGATCCAAGAAGAAAATATCCTTGTGTGAGGACTAACCCCCCAAAAAGAAAGAATAAGGGTCAGTGTGTGGATTTTATAATTTATAGAAAGAAGACTCTGAGAGATCTTGTTGAAAAGAAAATATCCTGTAGATGTTCTAGTCAAGATCCGCTAAATTCCAGGGAGGGAGGGAGTCCCCTCTGTGCTAAGTTGTGTGATTCTGCATAAGGAGGCGCAGATTTTGAAAGGAGCCATTTTGTGCTAAAAAATTTCCAAGAGTTTTTATTGTCTTTTGACTGACAAGAGAGCAACTGGGTGAGGCAACGTCGAAGGACGCCGCCTGTCAGGCAATTTCTGCGCCAAAGCGACCCTCTGATGCCCTCTTGTGGCCATTGCAGGAAAACACACGGTGCCTCTGTCCTTGGTGCTGAAATTTCAGGTCCCACAAAATCTCTCCAGAAAAAAGCCGAAAAAGAAAACCCAGAACATCCTGGAGGCTGTCCAGGGCGGCAGTGATTCCGTCGCTGAATGGATTGAAGTGACGGGTGTAGACTTGTGACCTGTTTCCAGCCCAGCCCTGCAGAGGGAGGCCTCAGAGAGCGCTGCCCTGGCCTGGTGAGCCGGTGCGTTCAGGATGTGAGCTGGTCCCCTGCAGGCGGGCATGGTTGAGGCAGTGGGTCATTCCCTAGGAGGCCGCCATTGTGGAGCCTCCAGTCCGTCCTGGGAGTCTCCGGGGTATGGCGAGAACATGTTATTCCCGCGATGGTGAGCGAGAGGCGGCCATTGTTGAGGCCCCCAGTGACCTGGAGGCCGTATGGTTGAGGCAGCCATTTCCTGGGGGATGGCCATGCCTGAAGAAGCAGCCAGCCATCGGTCCCGAGGAGGCTGTCATCGCTGAGGGTGCAGCTAGACGCAGTCCGTTTTTATAATGGGAACGTGTTAATACCACTAGAAAAAGATCCTGCTGAATGGCTTGGTGCAGAAACCTTTTTTTTTATTTTAGTAAAAAGTTATTTTTATTATTTTAGAAAGGAAGAGAGAGAGAGGGAGAGAGAAATATCGTGCTGAGAGAGAATCCTTGATGAGAGAGAATTCCCTGAAGTCACTGTTATGGCTGTGGTTGTGCACCCCCTGCAGCCCTGCCACGGGGCGTCCTGGAGACGGGTGCACTGAGGTTCCCTGTCAGGTGACTCTCTCACGGTGTCCAAGCTGCTCATTTTAAAAGAAACCAGGGAGTGTTGGGTGTATAAGTTGGTTCTGGCAATCTGATGCTGTAAGCAGCTCATATTCCCCGTGAAAGATGTAAATTTCAAACCATTCCCAGCCACCCTAAGTGGAAATAGACATGTTTTCCTGAGCCTGTTTTGAGCACGTGGCATCCATAGGCATTCCTGTTGAAGTGCGCATATGATGAAGTAGGATTGTTGTGTCATTTTCACCTTCCTAAATGTGAATGTGATCAGCATAAAGCAGTGCGTCATCGTTTAAGAATGTTCTGAATCCTGTGAAGTTCAAATGCCAAATGCAGTCACTGTGTTTGAAATAAGCTGAGGAAGGAGAAGCCATCTTTTTTGAAAGTGAAAGGTTTGCATGCTAGCTTCTTTCTTCCACTCCTTGTGTGAATACTATGTTACACAAATAAGATTTTTTTAAAAAACCACACGCATTCAGAATGAAAATATGTTCCTTGGAATTGAAGTATTGAGGGAGGAGAGCATCCTAGTATTCCAAACTTGCTCCCACGAACCTCTCTGAGAGCCCTTGTGTCTGTCCGTGTTGCTGAGAGGATTCCATTTGGAAAGGCCTGTCCCTGCTTGCCCAGCAGGTGGAGCCAAGTCCTAGCTGAGGAGGAATGTTTGTGTCTGTGATGGAGAGATTTGCTTGTCATCCAAGATGTGAGGCTACTGAGGCCAGAGCTGACAAAGCAGAGGGCGCCTGACGGTTGAACCACAATGGGTTTGTTACCCGTTTCCAGCAGGGGGTCTGCTTGGCGTGCACTCTCCCTTCTCTGCTAAGGGATTCAGGCGGGTCACATGTTTCCTCAGCACTCCATGTACGTGTCCATGCAGGGTGGCGAGCCTGTGTTTGTCCTTCCTCGCAGAAATGTGTGTGTGCCCCCGCCCCCCCCCCACCCCCGTCCTTCCAAACCCATTACCGACCCAGACATTCCTCCACCTTGGGTGCGGTGCAGTGCAGTGACCGTTTGCGTTTGCGCAGTTGCAATGGTTGAGATTGCGCGGAAAGGATTGTCTGCCCTTTTACCTGAGTGGAAAGCAGCCCGCTTTGCAGTTTCTCTTTCTCATCTGCTGCTTCCCGTCGCTTCCATTCTCAACGGTGCTTTCCATGGAGGCAGTATTTCCAGTGCGCTGCTGTCTGCATTGATGGCTGCAGGGGGAGGTGCCTTGTGGTGCCTGGTATGAACAATGTGCAATCCCTCCTGTGTCTGTGCAATGCTACTCAGTCCTTCATTTTTAATGGCTTTGCCCTCCACAGACCTTCCCCGTGGTTTTCCTTATGTGTCTGGGACTGCACGCAAGCATATGACAGAGCTCCTGTGGCTCTTGCTGGTGCCTTCCCATTCATGCATTAACATTGCATACTCAGTCATGACTCAGTACTTTGGGTACACGGTCATGGCCATTGCTTCTCCGTGACCGCGAGGCAATGTTTTCCTTTGTTGTGTGCAGGATGGCGGCAATGCTGCCATCACACGTCGGCTTCCTCTGCTTTGCTATCCTCCGCTGTGTGTTCTCTGCGTTATTTTTCCAGGACCAGGGGCCCTGGTTCGGTTGCTGTGTTGTGCTTTGCTGTTTTCTCTCAGCTAACACATGTTTTCCTCTCAGGTTAGATTTACAGTGCTAGCAAGTGGTATGTAGTGGGAAAGGGACGAAGGAGGGAGGGGGCGAAGGGCGGAAGGAAGGAAGGAAGGAAGGAAGGAAGGAAGGGACGAGGGAAGAGAGTGAGTGAGGGTAGAGTAGCCTAACAGCGATAGCTAGCTGCTCTCCCGGTTATGCCTGCAGTTCCTTTTCATGGGGCTTTCCGCAGGAATCAAGACAGGGTATGCAGTGGTGGCATCTTCAGATCTTGCTTCCAGAGCACTTTCCCTGTGTGAGTGGCAGCATGTGCTCAGCGGTTCTTGCAGGCTGGCCCGTGCTTGGTCATGTGAGGTGCTTGGCTGCTGTGTCTCCAGTATGCCACCTATTGCCTTTACTTTGCTGTCAGCCATTCACCATTTCCCCGATCTCAGGATGCAAGATGCTGTGCTGTTTGGAACCAGATGCTGCTAATCTCTTAACCTTTCCCTGTGTTAGCATTCTCAGCTCATTCGTGAAGTACAGCTTCCTCTAAGTAACCAGTTGCCATGTGCCCCGGTGACCGCCTCCCTGGTTCACAGTTACTGGTTCCCAGGTTCCCCATTAGCTGGTTAATGCTTCCTAGTTCGTCGGTTGCCAGCCTACTGTTTACTGGATACGAGGTTACTCGTGAGGGTTTCCAAGTTACCAGGTTAGTGGTAACTAGGTTGCCTGTGGCCAAATTACCAGCTACCGATTGCCAGGTAACTGGTTACCGATTACTAGGTTGCCAATTACCAGGTTACTGGTTGCCAGGTTACCAGTTACCAGGTTACCCGTTACCAGGTTACTGGTGACCAGGTTACCAGTTACCAGTAACCAGGTTACAGGTTACCAGCTACAAGTGAGCCGGTCACCTGTTACCTGTTATGAGGATGCCAGTTACCTGGAGACTGGTTACCAGTTCCAGGGTTATCAGGTCACCAGGTCAACAGTTACCTGTCCCCAGGTCACTAGGTAGTAGGCCTATGCCTATGTCTTTGGCTATGCCTATGGCTATGGGTTACGGCTATGGGCCATTGGATATGGTATATGGGATATGGCTATGGCTATGGCTATGACTGTGCCTATGGATAGGTCTGTGCCAATTGGTATGTCTTTGGCTATGGGTATGTCTGTGGCTGGGCCTGTGGGTCAGGGTTAGGGTTAGGGTTAGGGTTAGAGTTAGGGTTGGGGTTAGGGGTTGGGGTTAGGGTTAGGGTTGGGGTTGGGGTTAGGGATAGGGGTTAAGGGTTAGAGTTAGGGCTAGGGCTAGGGCTAGGGCTAGGGGTTAGGGGTTAGGGGTTAGGGGTTAGGGTTAGGGTTGTGGCTCTGTCCAGGATAGGGTTAGGGTTAGGATTAGGGTTAGGCTTAGGGTTAGGGTTAGGGTTAGGGTTAGGGTTAGGGTTAGGGCTCTGCCCAGGATACTGTTAGGGTTAGGGTTAGGGCTCTGCCCAGGATAGGGTTATGGTTAGTGTTATGGCTTTGCCCAGGATAGGGTTATGGTTAGTGTTAGGCTTAGGGCTCTGCCCAGGATACTGTTAGGGTCAGGGTTTGGGCTCTGCCCAGGATAGGGTTATGGTTAGTGTTATGGTTAGTGTTAGGGTTAGGGCTCTGCCCAGGATAGGGTTAGGGTTATGGTTATGGTTATGGTTATGGTGAAGCAGCGCGTGTCTAGAACGTCTGGATGTCCCCCCGAATCTTGCTGAAATGACGACCGGTTCTGCAGGCCTGCTCACCAGGCACTTGTTGACCCCATGCAGGACAGGGAGGTGCCGTCCACTCGGGAAGGCGCGGGTCTGAGTTTACATGGGACAGACTTAGCCGTTCTGGGACCTGGGCCCACGGTTCCATAGAAGTCCATCTGGCAGCTCCTACTCCAGGCTCTCAGGGGCCTTCTGCGCCGACTGGTGACGGCTCTCCCGCAGCCATGAGTGTGTGGAGCCCTGGCCTCTCCTCGGGTTTCCTGGCCGCCTACATGGGTGTCACCCCGCCCCGGCCGCGCTGTGAGGCTCCAGCCCTGGGGTCAGGTGCGTGGGACCAGCTGGGACCCGGGCAGGTCCTCACCTGGGAGCTGGAGGTAACGCCTCCCACAGGGCTGCCCTGCTGCTTAGAGGTAAGTAGCCCCTGGCACCCAGGAGGCCTCTCATGCGTCATGGGTATTATTCGGACTTGCTGACCAGCGGCCGAACATGTTGTCACCCTGCATCTCCGAGGACCTCGCATCACTGGGCTGTGGTGGCAGCAATGCCCAGAGACCCTCCGATGCTGGGGGTTGTCGCAGGGCAGGTGAGCGAGCGGCGGAGGCGGCTCAGGTCCCTCCCACTGGCTGGTCTCCCTTCCAGGCCTGGGGGTGCCACGGCGCAGGCGGGCACACTGGGAGGCAGCCGGGGGAAGGCCTCTCGGGTGGACTGGCCTCCGTCTTCCCCAGAGCAGAGCTGATTGGCTTGGTGTGTCACCTGCCACCTGAGTTCCCCAGCAGGTCACCTAACCTCAGGCCACGAGAAGGTCAGACAGTGACCTCTCCCCCTCACAGCTGTGGGCTCGGGATTAAGGTGGCGCCCTCCCGGGCCGGACTTCACACCTGAGGCTGAGAGCATCTTCGGGAGAGATGAAGGCCTGCCCTACAAATGCTATAAGCCACTGACCTGGTCCCACCTGATGCCATGGGGAGAGTCACATAGGCTACTGAGCAGAAAAGAAATATGTAAATAGACCTATGTTTTATTATGATGATGATTATTTAGTGCAGGAAACAGTTTATTTTTTGTATGCTTCAAAAAATTTTAAATATTTTTAAAATATATTTTTATTGATTTCAGAGGAAGGAAGAGGGAGAGAGAGATAGAAACATCAATGATGAGAGAGAATCACTGATTGGCTGCCTCCTGCCTCCTACTGGGGAACAAACCCACAACCCAGGCATGTGCCCTTGACCGGAATTGAACCCGGGACCCTTCTGTCTGTAGGCTGACGCTCTATCTGCTGAGCCAGACCGGCTAGGGCTTAAATATATTTTTTATTGTTGATGGTATTATAGATATCTCCCATTTTCCTCTCCTTCCCCCTCTCCTCCCTGCCCCTACCCACCCCAAGCATATGCCCTAAAATGATAAGGTAGATTCCCTTTGTTCCCTGAGCTAATTATCACATAAGCACCTATGTTCAGCCATCTGAACGTTGTTGGCACGGCTCCTGCCTGACCCGGCTGTTCCTATGGGACGCCCTCGACTTGATGGGAACTGCAAAACCCTCCCAACGACTTCGTTAATTACACGGCCGTTTGGCACCTGAGTCTGAGCTCTTGCAACATCACTGCCGTTGTCCGCGTCCGCGTCGGCTCCTCTCACCTGTCGGCATTCGCCACGCCGACATCACTTACACACATTCCCGCCCCAACTACACTGGTAATCTTTGTGCCCGGCATTCCTACCTTGAGCTCAGTCGTTCTCTCACAGCAGCGGTTCTCAACCTGTGGGTCTCGACCCCTTTGGCGGTTCTCAACCTGTGGGTCTCGACCCCTTTGGCGGTCAAATGACCCTTTCACAGGGGTCATCTAAGACCATCCTGCACATCAGATATTTACATGACGATTCATGACAGTAGCAACATTACAGTTATGAAGTAGCAGCGAGAATAATTTTATGGTTGGGTCACAACAGGAGGGCCATCACGTGGTGTATGTGTGTGTGCATGTTCGTATGGGTGAGTGTGTATGTGTGTGCCCCTGTGTGCGTGTGAATGTGTGCGTGTGTGTGTGTGTGCGCGTGTCCCCGCTCTTTGTTTTTGACATTGACAACTGCTCATCAATTCACTCCGACCCTCTGAGTCCATGCTGTGTTACTACGACGTCGACACAAAACAATTCCCCCCCTTCCAGAAGGTCTCAGGTCATAACATTGCCGGGGTCAGTGCTAATGGATCATAGACTTCTGAGCTCAGCCCAGTGCAGCCTGGGCTTCAAGAAGCTCTGCCCAGAGGCTCCCACACTTCCGCTGCTGCTGGCCCCAGAATCCGGGGCTGGAGGCCCCTGGAGGGCTGGCCCCCGGGGAGGGCTGCGGCTCTCCAGCAGGAGCAGAGAGGGACCGGCCAGTGACCCCGCAGCCGCTTCATCTCTCCGCTGTAAACCATCACTAAAACCCTGCCCCTCCCCGAAAGTACAGCTTTTTCCAATAAGGCAAAAAAGGGCATAATTTTGATTCATTCACCCCAGGGAGGAGGAGAGGGCTGTCGCCTGTGAGCACAGAGAGAGGCTCTGGGCTCCGCCCTCCCCCACATCCTGGGCTGGGCCAGGTGGCACCAGAAAGTGATTTTTTAAGGCAACAACCACAAATGTGAAGACTTGTCATTGCTGCATTCTGGAAAATTCCAGAAATTCCAGGTGACTGGGACACGGTGGTGAGACAGTCACACAGAACAGCATTAGGTGCTGGTGGAAGTGGAGAAACGGGACCCCACCCAGAGCGACGGCTCTGAGAATGCCGCCCGTGTCCGCCCTCGGAACAGAGTTTAAGGAGAAAAACTGCGGTTGCTGCTCCCTGGGCAGCGGGGGAGGTGGGTGGGTAAGGGAAGGTGGGGGGGGGGTGGGTGGCTGACAGGGCCCTAAGCCCTCTGTGCGGCAGGGGCTGTGAGGTTAGCCTGGTGCTGTCCGTGGCAGCCAGAGGCTGTGGCCGGAGGTCGCCGTCCTGGGTTCAGACAGGCCGTGGGGGTCGTCTGCAGTGACCTGGGTCCGGCCCGCGTGCCCACTGAGCGACAGCCTGGGCTTCCTGTTCCCACACACTGGGCCGAGTCCCCCTCTTTTTTTTTCTTTAATATTTGTGTTGATTGTAGAGAGGAAGGGAGAGGGAGAGATAGAGAGACAAACATCAGTGATGAGAGAATCACGGGTCGGCTGCCTCCTGCACGCCCCACACTGAGGATCAAACCCGAAACCCCGACCTGTGCCCTGACCGGGAATCGAACCCTGACCTCCTGGTTCATAGGTCGATACTCACCCACTGAGCCAGCCGGCCGGACCCAAGTCCCCTTCCTAGTGTGGCACCGACGGCACCCAGGGGTCCTGTGCCCACGGGGAGACGTAAGGTGCCCGGGAAGCCCTAGGTGCTGACGCCAGGCCTCTCCCTCTCCCTGGAAAGTGTGATGAACCTGAAATGAAACGCCCTGTACCGGGAAAGAGGGAAGACTGAGTGAAATGGCATCGCCCGGGGTGCCCTGAGCTTTAACATCCGAGCGAAACAGACGCAAACCAGTGTCTGTGGGTCCCGCGGGCACCTCTGGGCCTTGGAACGTGGATGTGAGTCGGAGCTTGAGTGCGCTGCCGCGTGGTCAGTCGTTGCCCCCTCGCCCTCCCCTGCCCCATGTCCACGCCGCATGGTGCTGAGGGGATGACTCCAGTGAATGGTGGTTTGTTTCCTCTCTGGAATGTGCTGCACGATCCATCGGGTCCACTTCCTGGTGATTCACACTCGACAGGTCATCTCCCCTCTTTCGAAGCAACCTTGAGGCGGGTGTGAGGGTGTCCTTGCCACAGGGCAGGGACAGGAAGGGCTGTGTCAGGCCCTGTGAAAATGGACACTGCCCACTGTTTCCTGCATCTCCCCCCGTGGGGCTTGGGTCGGCACTTTTGACCCATCAGCAGCACACGGAGCTGGACCGGCGGGTCTTAGGAGAGTTGCTCCACCAGGGCCTGGGGGCAGGAGAAGGGGAAGGGGAAGGGGCAGTTGCTCCACCAGGGCCTGGGGGCAGGAGAAGGGGAAGGGGAAGGGGCAGGGGCAGGGGCAGGGGCAGGGGAAGGGGCAGGGGCAGGGCAGGGGCAGGGGCAGGGCAGGGGCAGGGGCAGGGGCTGGGGCAGGGCAGGGGCAGGGGAAGGGGAAGGGGAAGGGGCAGGGGCAGGGGCAGGTGCAGGTGCAGGGGCAGGTGCAGGGGCAGGGGCAGGGGCAGGAGCAGGGGCAGGGGAAGGGGTGGCCGGCACTCGCTCTCAGGGTGACTGGCCACACGGCCGCCCCCACTCCTCTCCTTCTTAGCCCCATGGGGAGCCTCCCTCGCATCAGATCAGAACTCTTACCCACCCAGTTCCGAGCGAGATGGAAAAACAAGCCGTGCTCTGACCGTCACAGACATGCATGTGAGTAGCTGACACGACGGCGTCCTGTTCTCAGCTCGGCCTCCGAGCACCGACAGCACCCAGCGTGCCCAGTGACGCCCGAGGAGAGGGTGGTGGGTACAGGCCTTGGACCAGGTCTAGTCTGGAGCAGAAAGGAGCCGCCCCGCTGGATCACCAGTGAAGTCGGGGTGAAGGATGGCTCCCAGGGGCCATCTCAGCCTCACAGGGGTCGTCCCAGCCTCAGAGGGGCCGTCTCAACCTCACTGGGGTTCGAAATTATATTTAAATTATACATCCAAACAGCTACACAGAAAGCATGCTATGAGAGTAAAATATGTAAAGGAATAGGAAATAAAGATATGGAGGAGAATAAAAGAATGAAGGCACAGGTAGAGAAAATGGAAAGAACAGATCTGAGTTATCTTAGAGTTTGGGGGCTTGTTTCTGATTCTGGGCTTTCTGTACTTTTCAACTTGATAAAATTAAACACACACACACACACACACACACACACACACACACAGGAATACCGAATGAAAACCAGGCTGCAGCCAGGCCCAGCTGCCACCTGCTGGCTGACTTCTATACCACCTCTCTCTGCAGGGACCTCCGCAGCATGGCCACCACCAGGCAGTTCAGATGCTCCTGCAAGTGGAGCAGAGGAAATGGACGCCCTTCCAGGTGCTCAGACACATCACCCAGCGCTCCGCCTGGGTCCACTCTGAATGGATGATAGAAATTGTGTGCCAAATCATAATACACATTATGCAGTGAAAACAATAATGTAAACACAGAGGCATTTTCTCACTCGGTTATATAGTTTATTTTAAATGTAATATTAGTCAGCATCATTTCAATAGTAGCAAGTCCTTTAAACGTGAGTTTGAAAGTCTAAAGCAAGACAAGCGCATTATCACTGCTGTTACTTAACATTGTTCTGAATATTCCAACCAACACTTTTAGAAAGAGAAAGGATTAGAGGTATGAACCATGTCGATGCTGCCTTTACTTTGTAGGATGTACTTTATCTAGAAATACACTTAATAATTCACTAAGATATCTAGTTATCTAAATGCTGAAAATTTAATGGTTTTCATATAAAAATGATACAATTATTTTATTTTGCTTATATACATGAGAACACAATATGGAAATAGCCAGGAATATACAGGGGGAAAGGATTTAATTTAATTTGACATTAAATAGATTTTCAAATATATCTGCAAACCAAATAATCAAAGCAATGTGGCACTGCCACAGTAATTTACAGGCAGAGCAGGAGAACAGAACAGTGTATATTTACACGTCTATATCTTTCTCTGTATCTATGTAAGTATCTATCCACATACCTTATTGTTTTTGTTAATCCTCACCTGAGGATATTTTTTCCATTGCTTTTAATGAGAGAGAAACCTATGTGAGAGACAGATTAGTTGGTTGCCTCCCAAACACACCCCAACTAGGGGCAGGGATCAAACCTGCTACCCTGGTCGGTGCTTGTGATCAGGAATTGAACTCAAGACCCTTTGGAGTGTAGGCCAAT
Organism: Myotis lucifugus; assembly: GCF_000147115.1. Classification (NCBI taxonomy): domain Eukaryota; kingdom Metazoa; phylum Chordata; class Mammalia; order Chiroptera; family Vespertilionidae; genus Myotis; species Myotis lucifugus. The sequence continues at coordinate 12,201 of NW_005871775.1, read as the reverse complement.
GGTCTAAACACTGAGGACAGCAGGCAGGGCGATCCAGGTATCTTTATATCTATCTATCTATCTATATCTATCTATCTATCTACCTATCATCTATCTATCTATCTATCTATCTATCTATCTATCTATCTATCTATATCAATCATCTATTTATATCTATCTATGTATCTATCTATCTATATCTATCTATATTTATCTATCTATCATCTATCTATCTATCTATCATCTATCTATCTATCATCTATCTATCTATCTATCTATCATCTATCTATCTATCTATATCTATCTATCTATCTATCTATCTATCTATCTATCTATCTATATCTATCTATATCTCTATGTATCCCCTTCATTCATACATCCACTCATACATCCATCAACCCTGAAAGCTAAATAGGAGATTCACTTGAACCTGGAGCAAAAGGAAGGAATTTAGGTTTCTCCAAGAACAAATGCAGACACTACTTGGAGCAGCAGTGCTCCAAATTATAAAACATTTATTCCATGGAGGCCCTCGTTCAAATGAAACAGCTAAACTTAGAAAATATAATTTTATTTGAAATTAGTAAGAAAGTCTCCTAGAGATGCCAGAGTTAAATACACATGTCTGAATATCGCCTGCTACATGATGCTGCCCACTGTGACCTAAAGAATGGCAACTCCTTTCTCACAGCAGATGGAGTGTAAGAGGCCAGAGGTAGAGTTCTTGCAGAGAATGTAGGAGCCACAGGCTCACGGTGGCCCCCGACCACCTCTGGCAGACAGAAAATGAGGAAAGCAAAACTGATTTCTTCACCAATACACAGTCCAGTGCAGTGTGCTCCTCACAGCTGCCCAGTCATCTGTTTGTTTCAAGATCCTTCATTGCTTGGGGCTCCTAGAGGGAGTGGTACTAATGGTGTAGGGCAGTGATGGGGAACCTATGACACGCGTGTCAGAGGCGACACGCGAACCCATTTTTTGGTTGAATTTTCTTTGTTAAATGGCATTTAAATATACAAAATAAATATCAAAAATATAAGTCTTTGTTTTACTATGGTTGCAAATATCAAAAAATTTCTATATGTGACAGGGCACCAGAGTTAAGTTAGGGTTTTTCCAAATGCTGGCACCCCGAGCTCAAAAGGTTGTCCATCACTGGTGTAGGGGGACCCAATACAGGCTCAGATATATTTCTTCTCCCAGCAGGAACCTCTCTTCCTAGGTGTGTGGACCTGATATTGAGAGATCTGTCCCAATTCCCTGCTCCCCAACCCGTCCTACTCTGTATTGAGGAGGAGGAGGAGGAGGAGAAAGGAAGGAAGAAGTAAAGCAATAAACAGGGACAGGGAGAAGAGCCCTGCAGTGTACATAGATGCCCAAGACTTCCGTTGGGAAGTTCTCTGTCCCGCCACCGAGGAAGGAACAAAGCTCAGTTGGAGTCTGAGTCAGAGGTGTCTCCCGAGGAGGATGAGCTGGAGCTGCTGGCATCTTCATCGCTACTGCTGGAGTCTGAGGAGCTGCTGCTTTCTGCCTTTCCCCCATGTTCCTTCTTTTCTTCAGATCCCCGTGAGGAATGAGAACAGTCCTCATTTGTCTCTGAAGACGCCATCCCAGGAGCCTGTGGCCCCTGCTGTTTAAATAGCCCGCAGCCTTAGTGCCAAAGCACTAGCTATGCTTTTTGGAGATAATGTATCTGTTACATAAGCTTTCATAAGGAATGAGCTCCATTGCTATTGGCCATGAGTTCAATGTTAATAAAGAAACAATAGATATTAACTAAGATGTCTTTATTTATTTTTTTGTGATTAATCACTATGCTTTCACTATGTTCAATTTGTCACAATGAAATCGGGGTCACCACAACATGAGGGACTGTATTAAAGGGTCGCAGCGTTAGGAAGGTTGAGAACCACTGGTCTAAGGTTTATTTCGACCTCAATTGCTGGCCCCTATCCAGCGTGGCCCTGGTCTGGGCTTGGGCAGGAGGCAAACGACTGATGTGTTTCTCTCACATCGATGACTTCTGTCTTTCCCTCTCTCCCCCACTCTCTCCAAACAACAAGGGGAAAATATTCTTGGGTGAGGATCACAAAAACAAACCAAGGTGGGCACCCTGGTCAGAAGGCCACATCTTCCAAGTGTGTGCCAGCTGCTCCTCCCAGGGGGTCCCTACTGAATGTTGGAGAGCATCTCCAGGAAGGCCTGCGGGGATGGTGCCTGCGCGTTCTGGAAGGTGTTCTGGACTCTGCCGAACAGGAAGAATTCTTTTTCCTTCAGGAAGATGAACCCGAAATGGTTCTCATCGAACAGGACGAAGACTCCAGGGCAGCGCCAATAGGGAGGCAAGGGATGTGTGATACTGAGGGTCACGCCGTAGAAACACATCCTGCAGGTTCGGGGGTAGTTCTGGTCCATTGAGCGGACGCCCACAGGCAGAACAAAGGGGACAGGCTGCTCTTCCAAAGCTGCAGCCCCGGACTCCCCGACGCTGGGCTGGGCAGGGCTCTGCCCGCCATGGCCCTCGCTTTCCTCAGTCCCGTCTTCTTGCTGCTGCAGCTCCTCCCGAAACACCTGCTGGTCCATCTCCTGGACCACGCGGGAGAGCTCGTTGTTGTCCCAGAAGATCTCGCCACCTCGCATCTCGATGCGGCGCATGAGGTGGATCTGTAACGTCTGGAATAAGATTCCCGTGATCTCCGTGAGCCTGGCATACTTCCCGTGGAAGCTGAGCATGGCGATCATTAGGCCAGAGCGATGGTATCTGCATTGGAAGAGGCCTGGCCTGATGAGGTCGTCCGGGTGGCTGGGCGGGAGGTAGAGGCGGCGGTAGGTCAGGCAGTCATACCGCGGTCTTTCATTCCACCTCAGCACCGTCCCCCGCCCCCAATCCTCCCTAAGCTGAGTTAGGAAATCCTTGAGGTGGTCTGTCTTGTTGCACCGGGTGCGGAACCTGTTCTGAATCTGCAGGTGGCGGCTGTGGGCCCTGCGGTGGCGGCCTTCCACGCACTCCACCGCGGCTGATTTCCTCTCCGTCAGGCGAATTCTGAACGAGGGCTTGAATTGCATTGGTCCGTCCACATGGGTGTTAAGACGAGGCCTGTACATCCAACCAGTAATGCCTAAGCCGTCCACCGCTACATACAGCAGTGTTTTATAGCGCTCAGTATCTCGCTGCCACAATCCCAAAATGTGTCTGCATGGGTGGAGCAGCTTCGCATAGACTTCTCGGTAAGACACACCTAGGGTCTCCAGATTCTGCCAGTTTTCACAAACGCCAAACTCCTCCTGGCAGCGCCGTCTCCAGATGCTGTCGATGTGCAGGATGTGGTGGAATTTGGTGCAGACCTGGGCCAGGATGGGCAGCTCGGTGCCGGGGAGCGAGGCAAAGATCTCCACCAGCATCTCCACAGGCAGGTCCAGCAGCGAGCAGTGCGGGGGCGACCTGGGGCTCACGATTCCTCCACTGCCGGCCCAGCACCACGCTGCGGCGTCCTCCTCGAGGTGCTTTTCTGCCGGGGCCGGCTTGCCCTCGGCTGCTGCCATCTTAGCTGGGCGCTGGCGCTCCTGAGGACACCAACATCCCCGCGAAGAGCCCAAGCCACAGAGGGAAGCGCACTCCTCCATGCCTCCACGCTGAACAGCCACCACAGAGTGGGCTGCTGCCCCTCCCCAGGCTTTTAAGCTGGCTGGGTCCGCCCTAGAGTCCAGCCACGCCCTCCAGGGCCTAGCCACGCCCCCTCAGAGAGGAGCCAATTGTAGGACTTTAAACCCATACCCATTAACACTCACCTCCCTTTCCCAGTGCCCCCTCCCTGTCCTCCCGCACTAACCCCAGGGAGTCACTAATCTGCTTTCTGTAGGGAGATGCCTCCAGGGGTATGCCTATGGGGTGTGGGGGGAGGGACATTTCACAGAAATGCAGTAAAAAAGAATAACACAACTGTGGTACATCTACACAGAGGAATACTACCCTGTGGTAAAAATAACGAAGGAGTTCTTGCCTTTTGCAGCAGCATGGATGGAACCGGAGAGCATTATGCTAAGTGATATCAGCCAGTCAGAGAAAGACAAATACCACATGATCTCACTCATTTGTGGAATATACAGAGCAACATAGACTGATGAACAGGGACAGATCCAAAGACAGAGAAACAGTGATCAGACTATCAATCCCCAGAGGGAAAGTAGGGGAGGGTGGGGGTAAGGGGAATGATCAAGCAAAGGATTGCATGCATGCATATAAGCCAAACCAATGGACATGGACAGCAGATGAATGAGACCATGAGTGGCGGGGGCGGGGGGGGGGGTAGCTTGGGAGTTACTGGGGGGAAGAGGACACATTTGTAATACCTTACAGAGATTTCCTGTTAGACAAGACAACTTCATCGGTCGGAAGCCAGCTAATCCTTGCTGCTTGACACAGTCGCTGCATGGATGAAACATCTGCACAGCATATGTTTCAAGGGACCTGGCGTATATGGCATAGTGTTCTTAATAAGTTTGCTCCCCTCCTTAGTGCTATGTGTTTTAACCTCTCTGAGAAAGGTTGTTTCCCCAGGTTGGAATTTTTCCCTGGAGTTAGGGAAAAATTAACCGGAGTCAGGAAGGGAATAAATCAGTAAAACCCCTTAACTAAGTGCCAGGCGGGTAGTTAATCACCTCAACTATGAACAATCATGCTTAAGCTACATAATCTTTACTTTGGATAATCTCCTTCAGTTACTTCCTTGTAGCTGAACAGAACAATAGAGTAGTGACCTTGGAATGGAGATAACAAACGCCCTAACCATTGGAATAGAATGGATAGGATTAAAATCAAATGGTATTGTCGTAAATGTTTCTCTCCACGTCCTGCGTGGTTCAGGGTTCAATATCTGTAAGAGGAGCCGCACACAAATGAAATAGAAAAGACAAGAGATAATTTGGAAATATTGGGGGACCAGGCGGGTAAGTCCAACTCCAGAGGAAGGACTTCCACCCGTGCTCAGTCCACACCGACCTTTTATAGACATAGGTAAGCAAGGCAGTGGTTACCATGGTTACAGTTCTTGTGAGTTTCACCTGTTTTGATCATGTTTACACTCCCTGCACTTCCCTCAGCCCATTAGCTTCCCAGGTAAGATCTGGGGAGTGTTATAAGGTCAAGCCTAACTATGCTAAGAGGACTGAGCCCTTTAAGCTGGGACTTGTTTGTGACTCTGCCAGCAGGTCAGTCCGAGGCTCAACCCTATATCGGTTTCCCACAGGTATCAATACAGATGTAACAGGAGAATAAAGAGAGAACCTGGCTAGAGAACCTGGCTAGAGACGCTGGCTGTGCTGATCATCTGAACGCTGTCTCCGTGTCATTCTTTCTTCGCCGATGCTGTCCACACCGTTGGGAACCCCTGGGCCTGCTGGGGCTGGACCCCAACATTCATCTTCCCACTACTGATTTAATGTGGGTGAAAAGAGAACAGAAATCTTTGTCCTCTGACTTTGGAAATCTTGTTGAACCTTCAAACTTGCAATGTTGAGGGTTCCAAGTCAGCCACCTCCAGCAGAAATGTCGAGTGGCCCTGTAGCTGAGAGCTGGTGCCACACTGAGATCAAGGTAGTGAAATTCTGCCACATGTGTACCATCGGTAACTTTAGCTTTTGCTGGCAGGAAGTGGGTGACGTCATTCAAAGTTCCACCTTTTCATCAGAAGCCATTGATCAACTGACATGGCGTTTGAGGGTATACCCGAAAAGGCTAGACGAAGAAAGCAAAGATTACCTGTCACTTTACCTGTCTGGTCAGTTCTCCAAAGTGTATATTTTTGGCAAAATTCAAACTCTCCATCCTGAATGATAAGGGAGAAGAAATCAAATCTTTGGAGAGTCACCGGGCATATAGCTTTGTACAAGGCAAAGCCTGTGGATTCAAGAAATTCATCCGTAGAGATGTTCTTTTGGATGAAGACAATAGCCTTCTCCCTGATGACAAGCTGACTCTCTTCTGTGAGGTGAGTGTGGCGCAAGATTTCTTCACCATTTCTGGCCAGAGTACCACGAAGATGGTGAAGGTTCCTTAATGCCAGGTGGCCCATGCGCCAGGAGGACTTTGGGAAAATTCCTGGTTCACAGACTGTTGTTTCTGGCCAGGAACTCCAGGCTCACAAAGCTATCTTAGCAGCTCGTCCCCCAGTGTTTAGGGCCATGTTTGCACATGCAATGGAGGAGAGCAACAAGAGTCCGGTTGAAATCATTGACATGCAGCCTGGAGTTCTTAAGGAAATGATGTGCTTCATTTACAAGGGGAAGGCTCTGTACCTGGACAAAATGGCTGATGGTTTGCTGGCAGCTGCTGACAAGTATGTCCTGGAGCTTTTGAAGGTCATGTGTGAGGAAGCCCTCAGCAGACACATCTCTGAGGAGGATGCTGCAGAAATGCTCACCTTGGCTGACCTCCACAGCTCAGATCGACTGAAACCTCAGGCAGTGGACTTCATCAACTCTCACACTGAGGATGTCTTGGAGACTGAGAGGTGGCAGGCCATGGTGGGGTCCCATCCTCACTTGGTGGCTGAGATGTACCGCTCTCTGGCTTCAGCACAGGGCGCCTGTCTGGGACCCGCACGCAAGCGCCTGAAGCAGTCCTGAGATCCTGCCTGTTGTAAGACCCCTTTGATTTTCCAGAAGCGGAAGTCACTGTTGCTGCCATTGAGCATCTGGTAGACAGCCCAATCTGGGGAGTTTCCATCTGCTGTCGGGGGAAGGCTGCATCTCGGCCCAAGATTTTAGGTTCATTATTTTCCTTAAAGAAATCACATTTTCAAATGCATCTTTATTGATTTCAGAGAGGAAGGGGTTGGGAGAGAGGGAGAAACATCAACGATGAGAGTGACTCTTCCGTAAACTGACTCCCGCATGCACCCTACTGGCGATCAAACCCACCACCAAGGCATCTGCCCTGACCACCAATGGATCCTAGATTGACACACACCGACCGAGCAACATTGGCCAGGCTAAGGATATGTTCGTCCATAGATTTTTAGAGGGAGTGCCAAGGAGGGAAGGAAAGGCAGAGACAGACTCCGAGAAAGAGAAAGAGATGCAATGCCCAGACAGATGCATTGCGAGGGATGGAACTGCAACCCAGTTATGCACCCTTGAGTGGAATCAAACCCCTGACCCTTCAGGTCTGAGCCAAAGCTCTAAACACTGAGACACTGACCAGGGTGAGATGAGTCTTCCATTGGGCCATAAACATTTACATTTAGAAAAATGTTCCAAAGTCCGTCTTTAGGGACTTGCTTGTTCTGCAGATGTTGCAGTCATCTCTGCACTTTGTTAGCTATAAAAACCAACACTGCTCTTGCTGTCATGACCTCATAATAAATTGGTCTTGAAAGACCAATTTTTGCCTCAGGACTCTCTTTGCAAAGTGTCCACCTGATTTCTTTTTCTTTTTGCAGCGACTATCACTTTGCAGCCAGGAAGGACTCATAGTCTTGTCTTCCTACCTGCAGGTTTGATAAACCTTTGTGTGGGATGTGGTCCTCAGGTGCACATGTTGTCTCTGCTGTATCTGAGTGTTGTCAATACTGGGGTGCTCAGACTTCTACATCTGGGAGACATGACTGGGAGATAGAAGTGGCAGACATTGGAATTGTGCTGCTGGCGTCTGTAGTGATGATTGGAAAGAGGAATAGGAATGTACACAAGGAACTCTTTCTTCTTGGCTGTGCTAAAACCCACATCCACTACAATGTCCTCACCTCCTCCCCACTTTTACTGCAATATGTGCCCTAACCTATTGGCTGAGTAGGGGCGTTCCTGGATTACGAAGGTGGAAGTGCGACCTTTATAAATGTAGCTCAAAGTTCCTTATATGTAGAATCTCTTGCTGCTCTTTCTCTCTCTGTCTCAGGCCTACCTTTTGCTTTAGTCACTTTTGACTGGAAATAGATTAGGAATCATTCTACATGCCAGGGAACTGTCGGATCTAAGAAAGGCGTTTTCCTAATTTAGTCTCAATTAAGACACATATGTTATCTTTTTTTGTTTTTAGTTTTTTTATGTCATCAAAATCCATTCACTGTACTATTAGATATGATGGTAATTTTCAAAACGTAAGTATCCGTTCGCACTTTACTCTGTTTGGGGAAATCTTCACACATGATGCGTGGCATAGAATGCGTTCTCTGGATTGTGCTCTATTTCTAAACTCTCTTCAGAGTTTATGAAGCTTTCGTATAATTTCAAAAATATGCTCGTTTTCAACGATGGAAAGACCCAATGTTGTTCTTGTAGCCATTTTTCTATCATTTATTTCCAAAAGGGAGTGAAAAGAAGAAGAGCTGGGATGCCCCCATGTTGTGATTGTGAAAGATGTGTTGTGTTTCATCAGTTTGTTTCACACACAATCAGTGACTGTTCTGGATGGAACTGTGGTGGAGTCAGAAAGTTCGTCAATGAACAAGCACTGGTTTCTGCTTCTAAAAGTTCCGTTCAGGACGGGCAAAGGCCTGTAGCAAGTGGTGTCAAGAGGCGCAGGAGAGCATGTGTATTTGTAGTCCAGGTGGTTGGGAACGGTTTGAAATGGTCACTTGAAAAAGTGAATGGAAGCAATAGCCGGTGTTTGTCAATGACAGAGCATGAGGTTGCCAGAAGAAGTCCTCAGCAGTCTGTAGGAAAAGCAGACGCCAAGGAACATACTAGTCAGGGAGGGAGCTCACGCAGTGCAGCAGTGTCTGGCGAATCCTTTGTCAGTGCTGGGAGGGAAGTGGTGCAGACTCAGAGCCTTGACCTCATTCGGTCCAGGGATGGCATGATGGCTGGCGTGGCAGCATCGCTGAAATGGTGGGTGTAGTTTTTGGTCACGGTCCCATGGCTTTAGCTGCAAGGTCAGCAGCAGGGCCAGAGGCACAAGGTGTTGTTGGTCGAATGTCCCAGTGAAGCTCCCCTTTGATTCGCCAAAGAAATGGTCCTGAAATTGGTGAGTGAAGCCGCGTGAAGGTGAAAATCCCAAGTCTGCCATTTTCTCCCTCTTCCGGGTTCTCGGATCTGCATGTTAATGTGTAGCCAAAGGGGTTGTGACCCACAGGTTGAGAACCGCTGACTTTGAGGCAGGGAGAGGGCTAGAGAATCAGAAACATGGATGAGAGAAACATCCATCAGCTGCCTCGTGCACATCCCCTAGTGGGGATGTGCCCGCAACCAAGGTACCTGCCCCTGACGGCTCAGCGGTTAGAGCACCGGCCGGGTGTGAGGTTCAGAGTGAGGTGAGCGGCAGGCGTGCAAGATGTGAGGAGAGCCCCCCCCCGCCCAGGTGTGATGCGGGAGGTGTCACAGTGTCCTGGACGAGTGGCGGGGCCCCAGGTGAGGCCGCTCAGGGTTGGTTCCCCGTTGTTGCTGCGACTGTTATTTCTGAGGCAGGAGCCACAGCCACCCACCCCTCCGTCTGTGTAGTGTCTTGTGTGCTGAGCCCTTTTGTGTGTCCCATTCCCCAGGTGAAGTGGACGTTGTCCTAAAAATGATGTGTTTTAGCTGCCAGCACATGGCCCCGTAAGTGGTATTGTGGCTGTGATCCCAGGTCCGGGTGCTTGTGGGGTTTTGCTGTCTCTTCCCCAGGGTCTGTGAAATGAGTGGAGATGAAAGGGGGGGAAATTTGTTGATCCTTTAAGCTTGGAAGTTTGCAAAGAGTGCAGACTGAGCATCTGGGTGTGAAACTTTTCTTGATTGTTGTAAAGGTGTGAAGCAAGAGGAGCACAGGTCTTGCACTTTGCATGTTGCTGTGAAAGTGTCAATGTAAGTGAAGAATGAAGCTGTAGTTGTCCCCCATTTGTTCCTCAGATATGTCCATGGGGATACCTGTTCTTAGGAGGGGAATGTGATGTTCAGGCTGGCGACAGGAGGCTGTGGAGCACCCCCAGCTGTGCATGTGCTATTGTTTTTTGTGCTGTTTTAAGAAATTGTGTAACCTGCCAAGTGTGCTGCAGTTTTCGAAAATATTTTCCCGCTTCCTTCCCCATTTCCTAAAACGTTTCTATTGAAAATCCCTGTGCTTTTTGCCTGAATTTCACGTCAATGATGGAACAGCATAGAAGTTTTAGTCAATGATCCCAAAGCATGCCTGGACTGTGTATGCTGAGGAAGATGTCGCCTTAGATCATTTTCGTCCACGTGCCTCGTAAAAGAAGTTGTTTTGGGACCCGGACAAACAGCAGGTGACAGATGTATGGGAACCAGTATGGATTTTTCCCAATTGGAGAGGCGGGCGGACATCGGCGAGCCTTTGCTGTGGGTCCACCTTTCAGGAGCGTGTGATGCAGGTGAAGATCAGCATGTGGAGCGCATCTTGGCCAGCAGGTGGAGCCAAGACCTAGCTGAAGAGGAATGTTTGTGTGTCTGTGATGGAGAGATTGGCTTGTCGTCCCTGCAGGATGTGAGGGTACGAGTGGGCACTGAGGGCAGAGGTGCCCCTTGGTAGCGGGTGTTATAAGGCGGGGGAGGGGGATCCCGTGGCTCCGTCCTTTTTGTACTGGAACCCGTATTTTTTTCCCGCTGGAATCGTAGAAAGAATTCCCGGACAGAAAGTGTTGTAGCCAGTGTGGAGCTGTGTGCAGACTGCCACGTAGGGAGGGTGAACAGGGTCCCATGGGTTCCTGTCCGTATGGCCTGTCAAGGGTGCAGATCGTGGTGCCTGCTATTCCCTCTGCTGGGTCCATATTCCCCTTGGAGTTGGTTCCTCTATTAAGTCCTGGGCCCCAAGGTTGACCCTCCCATGGGCCTCGTGAGGTTGTCCCCCCTCGTTCCCTGTGGGCTTTCCCCTTTTCCACCATAATGAAGGGCTTCCTTGTCTTTATTTTGTAAATCTTGACCTTTGTGGGCCATTTGCATTTCCTTTGTGTTATGCCAATGCGCCTGTTGTTACTCCCTTGTGTGATGGAGATGTGAGTGCCCCTGGCTTGGTTGTGTTGTAGAAATGTCCCTTCTCCCAGTGTGTGCCCCTGTGTGTTTTCCTTGTACCCTAATTCTCCCCAACGCCTAAGGCTGGCTCTATCCCTCCCTGAAATTGCTGCTTGACTGTGACTGAGTCCCAGCTCAGCTGGTGCTAAGGAGAAAGGTGTCTTCCCATTTGTCATGTGCCCTGAGGCCCGCTGTCCCCCTGTCCATTGTGTTGTGTATTTTTTTGCTCCCCCCCAGGCAAGTGTGTTGGAACCGAGGCCAGCAGTCCCCCATGTTGTGAGTGTTAGGTCGGAGAGGGCCCAGGATCGGATACATGCAGACATGTGACGAGATGATGGACTCCCCCTGGCATGTCTGGCAGATCAGCATGCCAGACACAGATACTGGCTTCTCCCTGAATCAACACCGACCCCCACACAGATACTGACTCCTTCCTGAATACCTGGCTGACCCCCCTGCAGCTGAAACTTCTTCAACTGAATATCTCAGCTCATGTCCCCGCCCCTCACCCAACCGCAGTAGAAAAAAAGCGCCCCCCTCCCTGTTGGCGTGAATCCACTCGCCCTATCCTTGGGTTAAGTGGGTCTCCCGGGGACGCAGAAATAAACCTTTTCCTTTCCTTTCTTTTCTGATTCACTGGACTCTCTATTTCTTGCACCGCCTCCTGAGCCACCTAACCTAACAGTGAGGAGCCGGTTTTGTGGAGGGTTCGTTTGTAGCTGGCCATGCAATTGTGTGATGTGTGAGGTGAAAGAGGCTTGGTGTGTGAGTCCTTGAGGAAATGATGGGATTCCCATGTGAAGAATGCGCAGCTCTTTTCCTGGGAGGATAAATGGTGTGGGGAGGTGAGGTCCCTCAGCCATGGGAGGAGGGAGGGTCAGTGGCCTTCTCCCCCCCGCCCCCCGCTGTGCCCCTGTGTCCGAGCAGGGTTGACTTAGTTAGCCCACGCCTCCCCAGGTGTTTGAGCATCTTGGGTGAGTCCCTCTGATGGGGTGGGTGGTGGATGTAAGCTTTGTCGAGTGAATTGGTCGCTGCCATTGGAAAAGCTGGCTTCCCCCATGGCTCCCCCCCCCCCCCGCCCCAGGATGTGGTTTGAATCCCAGAATTGAGTGTTGAGCTGGAGTCTGTGATGCCATGGAAGTGTGTTGAAGACTTTGTAGTAGGAGAAAGCAGATGGGATGTTTGTGGTCTGTTGATTCCTGGATGTGTTGAATGTGCCGTTTCCAGTTTGCATGAGCCACCTAGGGAAGTGTTCGCAGCGGCCTCAGCAATGGAAGAGGCCGAAGC
>NW_005871774.1:251614-276211 GCF_000147115.1 Myotis lucifugus | reverse complement strand
CCCCCAGACTTGCGCCCAGGGGCTGTTGGGCTCCTTCGAGACCAGCCCTCCCTCCTCTCTGAGTCCGAGGCTTGGGGGTGGAACCCAGCCTGGTCCAGCTCCTTCTCTTTGCAGCTGTGGTTGGCTTGCCTTCACCCCCAGACCCCCCCCCCCCAAAGCTCCCCTGCTCCCAGGTCACTCCCAGGCCCCCTCGCTGAGGCTCCTGGCAGGAAGTTCATTTTCACCCTTTCCAGCAGCTTCCAGCGCCTCCGTCATTCACTCAGCCTCCAGTCAGCAGACACTTACAGGCACCCACGTAGCCAGCCGTGCTGGGTGCTGGGGGCGAACTGGAGAGGCAGGTGGACACCCTGACCCTCCATCTACCCGCCCCCGAGCTCCCCCTTCCCACGGGTAACGTTCGGGGCACCTCCCTCCAGGCCCTTCCATGGGCATGACTTAGTCTGACCTTTTAAATGTAGAAATAGGGTCGCACAGTACAGCGCCTGGCAGCCTGCTGTTTGCAGCTCTCGCCGTGTCTGGCGGGTTGATCTCTGTCATCACCCGTGGGAGAGCCTGCCCGTCCGTGGGCACATGGACCGTTCCGTGGCCCAGATGCTCCACGAAGTTCAAGCAGCCCCGTTCGCAGCCGAGGAGTGGTTTCCGGTTCCCGCCCCGCACGCCGGGCTGCAGGACCAGGACAGAGCGGCCCGTCCGGGCTTCGTGTCCTCGCCCACGTGTGTCCTCGGGACGGACCCCCCAAAGCGGAAATGTGAGGCCGCAGGGGCACATGTTACGTGTTACATGTGCCGCCACATTTCCCACCAGGAAGGCTGCGCCCCACGTTCCGATGACGAGTGTCCTGCACGCTCCGCCCTCCGTGGGTTCGCCAGCGTTCCCAGGGCCCTGTTGTCATATTCTGCCCAGAGATTCCGGTTGTTTCCGTAGGAAGGAGGGTCTGACGGGAGCCCCTCCGCCGCCAGAAGCAGCGCCTCCTGATTTATGTTCACACGCGGCCGCTCCTCGCCCCATCGGTTTTTAAATGCCTAACAAGCTGCGGGCGGCGGGCGGCATCATCGCTATTTAATGTGCATCTTTCATGACCCCCGAGAGAGGACGTCCGCCCGTAACGTTTCCAGTTACATCGACTGCTCGTCCTGAAAATGGCCTCGTTTTCCTTTGCTCTTTATTTGACTGTTTTTAAAAAATGATAAATGAGCCATGGGCTGCCTCTATATCATGGGCCAGTAACCCTCAGCCTGTCACGTGTGTGAATAGGAAGGTTTGGGGGAGAAACATTTCCCTTTCTCTCTCTCTCTCTCCCTTCGCTCCCAGGCCAAGTGCTCCTGAGAGAGGTCCGGCTCCTGTCGGCCCAGCGCGGCCTCTCCCCGCCGGCCTCCTGGGTGGAGACTTGCTCCTGTCCCCAGGGATACGCGGGCCAGTTCTGTGAAGCCTGTGCTCCGGGTTACAAGAGGGAGACACCCCGGGGGGGTCCCTATGCCAACTGTGTCCCCTGCACCTGCAACCAGCACGGCACCTGTGACCCTAACACAGGTGAGTGTCCCGGCACCCCGTCGGGGCTGCACCCAGAGCGGGTCGGCTGTGTGCTGGGTCGGTGCCCTCCGAACACAGTGCCAATCAGGTGAGTCGCCAAGGCCCTCCACGCTCTGGGCACCGTGTTAGCCACCACATCACTGAATCCTGCAAACCCCCCGGGGGATGCCAGGGCCTACAGGGTCACCTCTACCTGGTGAGGGGCCTAAGGCGCAGGGAGGCCACATGGCCAGTAGGTGGCAGAGCGGCTCCTCCCACAAGCTCACTGCCTGCGGTTTCTCCCCATTGACCGGAGAGGAAACCCAGAAGGACCTCCCTGGAGGTTACTGGGCAGGATGTGCTGGACGGGGCTGGACACAGGCCTCTCACACAGGTCGTGGGGGGCCAGCGCCCTGCTGCTGCCTGGGAGCAGGCGGGGTCTCAGAAGGGAAGCCCCTGCTCAGCTTTCTGCAGGCCCCGTCGGGAGCTGACAGAGGACAGGCGCCTGGGAATCAGCAGATTGGCCAGGAGGATGCACATACAGCATAGGCGCCTCCGCCCGCTTGTGCCCATGGCAGGCATCACCAATCAAGCCCAGATGGGGGCTCGTAATCCCTCCCTGCAATGCTCCAGGCAGCCCCTACCGAGGAAGCAGAGCCCACTCATGAGATGGGACCAACCTGTCATCCCTCAGATCCCCTGGCCGTGCCACGCCTTCCTGCCCAGCAAGTCCTCGTGTGTCCAGTGGGCGGGGCCATTGCTATGCACCCTGGACAGAAGGAGGCGTTATGAGCGTGTGGGTGCTGGGCCAAGGCAGGACCGGTAGAGAACAGGGCAGGCGTGATGGTTCCCTTTGGATCCCCCCCTCCACCTCTACCCAGTTCCCTCTTTCCCCTGTGGCAGTCTTGCCAACCAGGCTCCTGGCCCAGTCCCTGGCCGGCGCCTCTGTCCCCAGAGTCCCCCACTCTGAGCAGACTCCAGGTGCTGTGGGCTGGAGAAGGGGTTTGCAGAATCCCCCACCACCAGAAACCTGTGGGCCGGGGGCCACTGAGGACCCACAGACCCCATAAACGGAGCCTCATGCCACAACCAGAATTCTGGGTCTGTCACTGTCCCATTGGGCCCCTGCAGTTAGGAGGGCACGGAGGACGGGAAAAGGAAAACTGCGCGAGACATTAGCTGTGCTGCCTGCTGCTTCGGTTAGAGGTTTGGGAATAGAATCTAAGAATGATAACTGATAATAATTCTGCGTGCCAGGGACTGCGCAGAGCACTCCGGCTGCATTAAATCCTGGTGGAAACCTTCGAGGTCAGAGCCCAGTGGAGGTTGTTGTACCCATTTTGCAGATGGGGACACTGAGGTGTCCTCAGTTAGACTGTTGGCGCAGGTTCACTCAGTGGACGTGAACCCGAGGTGGACTCTTCATCCCCGGGCCCTGCTGCCTCCTTGGAAGGCTCCCCCCTGTTCTGCTGGGACGTGCTCTGTGACCCCCGCCACCAGGAGCCCGCTCCCTGTCTCTGGAGTTTTCTTGGCTCAGACAGTGCTAAACAGGTGCTTATCTTGTCCCTCAGGGATCTGCCAGTGCGGCCACCACACCGAGGGCCCGTCCTGTGAGCGCTGCTTGCCAGGTTTCTATGGCAACCCCTTTGCAGGCCGAGCCGACGACTGCCAGCCTTGCCCGTGCCCTGGACAGTCGTCCTGCACGACCATCCCAGAGAGCAGGGAGGTGGTGTGTACCCACTGTCCCCCGGGCCAGAAGGGTGAGTGGCTCGTGCCCTGGGTCCTGCCCCTGCCTGGGCTCCCGGAGTGGGGTGCTGGGTATGGAGTGGGGCAGATGAGGGAGGGCCGGCTTCGGGGTGGCAGGCTTGACCTCTGGGGACAGAGTCCCATGGCACCTTAGTCAGGGCCCGGCTGCTGTGGGTTCCCAGCAGAACTTGGGCCATTGAGCATATCCAGGTGAGACTGTGAAAATCCCCATGACTGGGCCCAGGCCCCACAGAGCCTGGCTTAGCGAGGGATGCAGCTCAGGAGTCTGTATTCCTGAGTTCCCTGGCAGGTGCGTCAAGGCAGAAAACCTCTGGTTGTACTTGCAGCCTTTAGCCCTGGTTGGTAGCTCAGTGGTTAGAGCATCTGCCTGAGAACCATAAGGTCTCAGGTTTGATTCCTGGTCAAAGGCATGTACCTGGGTTGTGGGTTCAATCCCTGGCCCTGGTCGGGGCCTGTGCAGGAAGCAACCCATTGATGTGTCTCTCTCACATCCAAGTCTGTCTCTCTTTCTCTCTCTCTCTCCTCCTCCCTCCCTCCTTTCCAATCTCTCTGAAAGAAATCAATGGAAAAACATATGCTCGGGTGAGGATTAACAAAATGAAAAGAACGCTCAGCTTTTAGAAAATGCCAGCCTCTCCCGATCCTCATTCCCACGCGGACGCAGCCCGCCCTGCACATCCGAGTTTTTAACCAGCTTTGCTGGGATAGCACTCACGCGCCCTGCGATTCACCCACTTCAAGTGCACAACGCAAGACTTTTTTGGTTTATTCTGTTATTAATTTTTTCAAATTATGGCAACATATGTAGCATAAAATTTGCCATGTTAAGCATTTTTTTAAAATATGTTTTTATTAGTTTTATTTTAGAGAGAGAGGAAAGGAGAGGGAGAGCGAGATAGAAACATCAATGATGAGAGAGAATCATGGATGGGCTGCCTCCTGCACTCCCCCTATTGGGGATCAAGCCCCCAACCTGGGCATGTTCCCTGACCAGGATTCGAACCGTGACCTCCTGGTTCATAGGTCGATGCTCAGCCACTGAGCCACGCCGGCCGGGCTTAAGCATTTTTAAGTGGACAGTTCGGTGGCATTCACTGCTCTCATATTGCTGTCCAACCATCACCCCTTCCTTCTCCAGAACTTCTTTTACTTCTTCTTTGTGTATTTCCATCCTGACCCCGCGGCCTCCTTCCCGGACCTCACAGCGGCCTCCTGCCCTGGGAGCTGTCCTCTCCCAGGTCCAAGCGAATGGCTGGTTACCTGCGGGACCTCGGCCTTCATCACCAGCTTCCATCTCCTCCTGCCCGCCTTACTTCATGTCTCTCTCAGAGTCCCGGGGCCAGGCACCTGCGTCTCCCCTGAGCTCCGCTCAGACCCCGCTCTTCCCATTTTTTTCTTTTCTTTCTTAGTATTCCTCCCCTCCATTTTCAAGGTTGCCTGCCTTAGTCATGTTAGCTTGACTCCAACTGAACGATGAGCACTGAGGACACGGGGACTCTCTTTCGCGGTGACAGTGGCTGTTAATTAAATCATAAAGCGAGTAATACGCATTGCAGCGATCGAAACCGCCCGTAAACGCGTAAAGAGGAACATAACGGGCAGGCAGCAAGAAGACTATGTGCCCGTTGTCCCGCCGCCCCCAGGGGACCGTGGGACTGTGAGGTCTGTGGGTCCCCCGCCGTCTGTCTCATGCAGATATATACAAGAGTGGGACGTGGATGTTCCTTTATTCCCATCTGTGTCCAGAGTGGACCTCCCAGGTCACAACCCGCCAAAAGCCTCCTCAGGCACCACCTTTCCTGAGACTCCCAGGGACCCTGAGGCCTGGGAGATGGGGCAGCAACCCCAATTCAAGCCCCGGAGGCAGGGCAGGAGCCGGAAATCAGCCGTCCAGAGGAAGGTCAGGACCCCGGGAAGCAGGAGAGGTAACGGGAGCAGGAACCGCAACGAGGAAGCAGCCACAGCTCAGGTGGGACGTGAGGGAGAGGAGGACGAGGAAGAGGGTGGCAGCAACACTGAAGATGGTGACAAGGAAGATGATGCAGAGAGTGACGGGGAAGACAGTGATGAAGATGAAGATGATGAAGATAATGATCAAGATGACGATGAAGACGATGGATGATGATGATGACAAAGGTAATGATCAAGATGAAAATGGTGACAGTGAAGTGACTGATGGTCAAGATGGTGATGAAGATGATGATGATGAAGGGGACAAGATGGTGATGAAGATGATGATGACGATGACGAAGGGGACAAGATGGTGATGAAGATGATGATGATGATGATGACGACAAAGGGGACAAGATGGTGATGAAGATGCTGCTGCTAAGGAAGGGAAGGGGGTGCTCATCAAGATGAAGTTCATGGATGATGATGAAGAGACTGATCAAGATGATGATGATGGTGGTGGTGGTGAAGATGATGGCCAAGGTGCTGGTGAGGAGAACGGTGATGACGACACGGGTGATGGGGAATAGATGTCAGCCACTGCTGTTGACCATTTACCGTGCCGGGCCCTGTGCTAGGAGCTTTGCACAAGTGATCTCCCAAACCTCTCAGTCCCGCCCCACTGTGCAGATGAGGACCCCGAGTTCAGAGACGCACAGTGACTTGCCCAAGACCGCACAGCCAGCTGACGGCTGAGCTAGGCCCCGCCCCAGGTCAGCTGACCCCGGAGCCCTCCCTCACCCCTGTGGACCCGGCAGGCTGGCCTTCCTCGTCCCTGCTCCTCCACACAGGCCCTTTCTTCCCCTAGGACGGCGCTGTGAGACCTGTGACGATGGCTTCTTTGGGGACCCGCTGGGGCTCTCTGGGGACCCCCAGCCCTGTCGGCGGTGCCAGTGCAGCGGGAACGTGGACCCCAACGCCGTGGGCAACTGCGACCCCCTGTCTGGCCACTGCCTGCGTTGCCTGTTCAACACGACAGGTGCTCGCTGCGAGCGCTGTCAGGACGGCTTCTACGGCAGCGCGCTGGCCCCGCGGCCCGCGGACAAGTGTGTGTGTGAGTCCCACCTCCTGGCCAGCCGCCGCTCAGCGAGGCTGTGCAGCCTCGGCCGGTTCCTCGCCTTCTCTGTTTCTTGTCCGGAAAGTGAGAGGGTTTGCTCTTCTCCACGCTCTCCCTCAGCCTGGGGATCTGGTCAGCTCTGTCCTGTGATTTTCCTCCTGCCTCGGTCATTAGCGCTCAGCTCCCTCTCCACAGGGAGGTCGGGGGACTGTCCTGATGGCCTCGGCGCCTGTCACCTGCCACATTCCCCTGCCCCTGGGCCCCAGTCAGGCCGTGCCTTCTGGCTGCGATGTGTCTCCTTCCCTCCTACTGCCTGGTTAACACGCAGCCCGGGCCCCCGCTCAGAGGGCCGAGGTGCACACCACCCGGGGAAGGCTCCAGAGCGCTGCAGGGAGTTGCTCAGGGTTTGCCCCAAACTTGCTCCTGGGCCCTTTCTCCAAGTGGCACTTGTCAGCTCTCTACTGGCCTCTTGTTTTATGGGGCCCAGGGGAGCTGGGTCGAGTCCCAAAGAGCGGATCCAGGGGTCTGTCTGCCTGTGACCCGCGACTGAGCCTCTGGCTTCTCTCTAGCCTGCGGGGCCCAGGGCAGGCTCACAGGGCCCGGGGCCGCCTCTCCAAGGGTAGATCGCAAATGGGCTGCGATGGGAGCCTGGCCCTCGAGCCTCCTGTCACAGCAGCATGGGAGTCTGGGCTGACTGAGCCATCTCTACGGGCTGCCCGTCTTCCCTGCACCTCCTGGACCCCAGAGCTTGGGTGGATGATCTACATGGTTTCCCGACTCCCTCTCCTGCTCCCACCCCCAGCCTGCAGCTGCAACCCCGGGGGCTCGGTCAGTGCGCGGAGACCCTGCGACCCGGTGAGCGGCCAGTGCGCCTGCCTGCCTCATGTCACCGGACGGGACTGCGGCCGCTGCAGCCCAGGCTTCTACGACCTCCAGCCCGGGAGGGGCTGCCGGAGGTGGGTGGGGTGAGGCTGTGGGTGCACTGCCCCTAGGACCCCCCACAGGGGAAGGAAGCAGCAGGGGGCCCCCAGAGAGGGGCCTGGCTTGGAATGTGCATCCCAGGCCCACTGCCAGGTACACAGTGTCCTACCCTGAAGGGGGACAAAGGGACAGTCCCTTGGGGGTCAGGCTCACGGCCCTGCCAGCCCAGGATGCAGGCCAAGAGCATTCCTAAGGGATGTCCAGGTGGGCAGGGGGCCGGTTTGGTGTCGGATTCCCTTCTCAGTGACGCGTCGTTCGGTGACTTTTTGGCCACAGCAGCACCTCAGGCAGTGCCTTTGGGGAGCCGTGGACTCCAGGGAATGCCCAGGGAAGCAAACAGAGTTCTGCTTTGCGTGACTTCTCAGAGCCTTTACTATGCTGAGTGCCTCGTGACTTTCCATAGGGGCACAGTCTCCAAGGGGCATATGTTCCTGCAGCCATCATATAGGTGTGGGGACTGCCTCCCAGGGCGCAGCTCAGGGGAAGCTGTTGGACATGGACCGACATGGAGATGGGACCTCGGGAGCAGAGGGAGCGGTCCCAAGGCCCCTCCCCAGCGGCAGCAGCGGCAGCTGGGCTGGGAGTGGCCCCGAGCTCACTCACACCGGTCCCTCCCTGTCACAGCTGTACGTGCCACCCGCTGGGCTCCCAGGAGAACCAGTGCCACCCCGAGACTGGGCAGTGCCCCTGCCGCCCGGGCGTCGAGGGCCAGGCCTGTGACAGATGCCAGCTGGGTTTCTTCGGCTTCTCCATCAAGGGCTGCCGGGGTAAGGAAGCCAGGTCCTTCCTGGCTCCCTAGAGGGTGTGGCCTGGGGTTTCTGGGCAAAGAGGCCCACGGGGAGGTGGCTGTGCCGCAGGAGAGAGAGGTCAGACCCAGGCAGGTCTCAGAGCAGACGCGCAGTGCGTGAGCGGAGGGTGCCGAGGGGCCGGGATCCTGTGGACAGGCCCATGCCTCACCTCTCTGGGCCTCAGGTTCCTTGCTTGTGAAGTTAGACTGCGTGGCAGTTCCTCGGATGCAGGAACTCGGAAACAAGTCGGCATCTCGGTCATCACCTTTGACCTCTGACCCGGTCTCCGGGGAAGGACCCAGGAGTGTCCTTGAGCTGCCCAGGGGGGTCTGGAGCAGCCAGGTGTGAGGCTGCAGGGGCTGGGGCTCCAGTGTGGGTGGCTCTCAGGACACTCAGCGCCATCTGCCTGTCCTCCCCACCCCCACCCCGCAGCCTGCAGGTGCTCCCCGCTGGGCTCCGCCTCGCCCCAATGCCACGAGAACAGCACGTGCGTGTGCAGGCCCGGCTTCGTGGGCTACAAGTGTGACCGCTGCCAGGACAACTTCTTCCTCACGGCCGACAGGGCGCGGTGCCAGGAGTGCCCGTCCTGCTACACCCTGGTGAAGGCGGAGGTGAGGCCGCCCCGCCCAGCCCCGCCCACCTCCAGCTCCGGCTGGGCACTGGGAACTGCCCGCTCATCCACAGTTCTCAGGATTTCCAGGGCCACCGGCTGCCTCCTCCCCGTGCCCACCCAGCCCCCTGGCCCATGCCAACCTGGGCCAGCCCCCACCTCTGCCCTTCCCCTGCTCCTCAGTGGACAGCAGCTCTTGACCCATTTTCTTGCCGACCACCCCAGTCTCACACTTTCTCAAGGTCAACGGGAATGAGGCCACAGACGGCCCTTGGGGACGGTCAGGAGGGTGATGCCCACGCTGGGCACAGGGAGAACTTCCAGCAGGGAGGCGTGTGGTGCGGGGTCAGGAGCATGAGCGCGGGGCCCCTCCCCAGCCCTGTCAGTTGTCACGTGCCCAGGCAGCTGGCAGTCTTGCTTCAGAGTCTCTCTCCTCCAAAATGGAGCGAGTTCAGGCCTGCAACCCCTCACCTGAAACCCGTGAGGCAACTTTTGGAAGATGGTGCCGTAGACAGAAAAGATGACCGAAGCCGAGTATTAGGCACCACCCCTGTGCGCCTGGGCCAGCCCCCCACCAAACCCAGTGGTGCACCCGCAGGAAAACAGCCGAATATGCACAATGAGGGGGCAGTAATGCCACAGGAGCCTCCTTCAGGGCGGTTCTGCTTCCAAATGAGTTCACGGTTATTTAACCCGATTTTGCCGTCAAATCGGAAACGGAAGGCCTTATGGTTTTTCAGAGCCTTTTGAACTTTTGAATTGAGGAGGGGCTGGGGCCCTGACACCCCTGCCCCTTAGGGTGGTTACAGGGTGAATGTGAGCGGGTGTGTGGCCGCGGTCGCCCCCAGCTGGCTCCCAGCAAGCGCTCTGTGAATGCATACGGCCCGGGTGATTGTAAGAGCGGTGCCGGGAGACGCTGCTTAGCATTCTCACGCAGCCAGCAACTTCCCAGGCGCCCCTGCTCTGTGCCAAGTCCTGGGCAGACAGCAGGCCAGGCAGGAAGTCTCCTGGGCTCCCCTTCCCAGCCCCCTTCCTTGGCAGGACAGAGCTGTGGTGGGCTGAATGCCTGCAGGTGCTGTGGGTGGGGGAGGGAAGGGGCAGCTCCGAGCATGGGGTGGGCAGGGCTGGTTCTCAGAGGTCTAGTGTGTCTTTAGCTGTGAGGCCCAGGGACCCTCAGGGAGGGCATCCCGGGCACAAGTCGGGGGGCGGGGGGTGGTGTCCAGGCAGTGTCTCCTTCCTGTCCCCTCCAGGCTGCCAAGCTGAAGGCCAGGCTGACCCTGATGGAGGGGTGGCTGCAGGGGTCTGACTGTGGAAGGCCCTGGGAACCAATGGACTTTCTGCAGGGAGAGGCCCCTCGGGGGGACAGCTACCAGGGCCACCACCTACTGCAAGGTACAAGGGGAGGCCGGGAGGCAAGGGGAGCGCTGGCTGGTCAGATGCCCCCTGCACTCTGGTCTCCGATGCTTGGAGGGCTCCCAGCTCCGCCCCAGAGAACCCACTTGCTGGGAGAGCCTGTCTGACATCCCTGCCACTGTGGGCTCCTCCCACGACACAGTCCTGCCTCCCCATGGACCTCTCCTCCAAGGCCCTTGCCCAGTGGTACTTTCTTAATATCAGCCTCTTCACTGTAGCATCGGTCCCGCCCCCGGGCCCCACCCAGACTGTCAGCTCAGCGAGACTGTAAGTCTGGGTTTGTTCTCTAATGCACGCACTCAAGGCGCTGTCC
Organism: Myotis lucifugus; assembly: GCF_000147115.1. NCBI lineage: Eukaryota > Metazoa > Chordata > Mammalia > Chiroptera > Vespertilionidae > Myotis > Myotis lucifugus. The sequence goes on along the minus strand of NW_005871774.1, from coordinate 265,823 downwards.
CAGGTGCTGAACAGGTGTCTCCCTGGCGTAGAACACAAATGAGTAGATATGGAAAAAAGACTGTTATGAACGCCAGGTGGAGTTTGGCCTGACACACTGAAACTTTGGGAGCCTTGAAGGCAAATTGATTACTTTGTGAAATGTCATGTTGATAAATACCCATACTCCTTCAGCAGCCAGGCACAGGTGAGCTGAGCACGGTTAGTAAAACCAATGACCAGAACAGGGAGCTGCGTGCTGCAACGCCCATTCTGAGCCCCGCTGCCATCTGCATTGCTGACTCGAGGCGCTTTTAGTGCGGCCCCAGGTTTGGGAATGTCTTGTGGCTCTAGAAGGTCTGGCTCCTGCCAGTTCCCTGTCTGCGGCTGACTTCCTGTGTGCGGGACCTTGGGTGCCTGGGCCTCAGCCTTTGCATCTGTGAAATGGGAAGGCTCTTCCTTGGGACCTGACTGGTGGTGCTCAGGCCTGGTGCTGGCAGCAAGCTGTGCCCAGGAAGAGTGGGGGCTTCAGTGTGAAATCTCGGCCGCTCTGTGACCCCTGGGTTGCGGGCTTTCTGCAGGGTTCCGGGACGCCTTCCTGGTGCAGGTGACAGGCCTCGAGGGTGCCGTGAAGGCTGCCCGGGAGCAGCTGCAGGCGCTGAGCAGGGGGGCCCGCTGTGCCCAGGCCGGAGCCGACAAGACCTGCATCCAGCTGGCAGACCTGGGAGTGGCGCTGGCGTCCTCGGAGGAGGAGATCCTGCACGCAGCCACCGTCCTCGCATCTCTGGTACCCGGGGAGCGCCCTCCCCACCCTGAGCCCGGGCACCGTGCCTGTGGCCCCGGGGATGCCTCTTTTCCCTTTGGGGAGGCTCGGTTCCTCCCCGGCCAAATGGGAGGCACAGAGAGCCTCCTCCGCTGGTCCAGTGAGGTAACGTGCCGGGAACAAGGCATAGCGAAGCGGGCAGTGAGTGAGTGCCCGCAGGGGGTGGGGGTCATGACACACTCCCACGTCCGAGGGCTCTGCTCCCCGGATGCTGACTGAGAGCAGCATTTCTGAAGTAACTGGTGCTGCCCGGCTCTGCCCGGTGACTCAGCCAGGCGTGGCCCCTTGCCCTGCAGGGCTGGGCCATCCGTTCTCCTCTTTTCCTCTTTTCTCTGAAGGTGGTTCCTCAGGAGGTCCCCGGCCAGCCCACCAACTGGAGCCACCTGGCCACAGAGGCCCGGGCCCTCGCCAGGAGGTGAGCCACGGGCCCTGGGAACATGGTGAGGTCCTGCCCCCCCTTATGAAGGGAGCCCAGCCCTTCTTCTAGGGGTGCCAGGGTCAGGGTCAGCCCCACAGGTGTCCCCCCTAGGAGTTGGAGTCAGGTGAGGACAAGCGCTGCCTGGTTGGGGGAAATGTCGCCCCCATGGGAAGGATCGGTGTGAGCACCTCCGAGATGCCAGGGATGGGGCTCAAAGGAACCTTGGCCGACCGAAGGCACCCAGGACATCCACTGTCTTTTTTAAAACAACAGCTTTATTCAGATAAAATGTGTGTATCCTAAAATGCACCCATTTAAAGTGTACAATCCAGTGGTTTTGAGTGTATTCACAGAGCTGTGCAACCAACCCCACAATCATTTAAAACATTTCATCACCCCAAAACAAACCTGTACCCTCACGATCACTCCCCATTTCTCTTAAACCACCCCAGCCCCTGGCGACCACTAACCTCCTTTCTGTGCCTATAGACGTCCCTGTTCTACACATTTCCCATAAGTGGGATCACACAGTCTATGTCCCTGGCTTATGGTTTCTTCCAGTTAGCAGAATGGTTTCAAGGATCGCCCAGGTGTAGCATACCCAGTACTTCATTCCTTTTTGCAACCAAGTGATGTTATTGTATGGCTATGACGCGTTTCGTTTACGTCGTCCATCGACGGACGTTGGGGCTGTGTCATCCACTGCCTTTAGGAAGCAGCTTAAGGTCCTAAAAACCCAGAACCTGCCGCAGTCTTCCCCTTTGGCTGTACTCTAGGGACCTTAGACCCATTTCACAGATGAGAAAACAGATTCAGAGACGTTAAGCGACTTGCTTAAGGACACACACCTTGCAAGTGAGAGAGTCGGGATTGAAACCCAGGCTCTCTTGACCACCCTCTTCTATGCTGCCCTCATTAGGGTGACCACACAACTTATTGTCCAAGGTGAGATTTCATGGGTGATACAGGGTCCTTTCCTCATTCTTCCAGGACAACAGGTACACGCTGTGTAACAGGGACAGGGATGTGCCTCCCCTTCCTGTCCGTCTTCGTCACATGTCAGGCAGAGAGGGCGCTGTTCTCTGGGGTGGCAGGAGGCCCAGGCCGTGGGGGCTGTGGGTTGGCGCCAAGGCCCGCTTCCTTGTGAGCCCTGGGCCATGGTCGGTGGGTGTTTTCATTCAGCCACAAGGACACTGCTGCCAAGATCACGGCCACTGCTCAGAGGGCTCTGCGTGTCTCCAACGCCAGCTACACGCTTCTCTGGAGGCTGGTGGAGGGCAGCGTGGCTCTGGAGGCCGAGCGGGAGCTGGAGGACAGGTGAGCCCTCCCGGGAGTGGGTGGGAGCTTGGTTTGTCTCCGGAATCTGTTGGTTCCGGACCTGGCCGGAGGCTGTTGGTTCCGGACCTGGCTTCCTTTCCCTGACAGGCTATGGGGCGGGTCAGGATGTGCGGGGTCTTGGGCCCGATTGCTGGTGTCACAGGGACCCACACATGCGTGGGGGTGCAGCTCAGCCTCTGCAGAGAAGGACAACAACCTGAACGAGGCGGACCCTCTCTCACCTGCAGTAACCCCAGCCCCACCCCATGTCCCCGAGACAGCTCCCCTCCGCCACCCGCTTCCATCTTGGCCTCTACTTCCCTGCTGTGGTGGCCTCTTTATATCTCTCTTGGTCAGAGGGTCAACGGAGACCCGCCAAGATCTGCCTGAGCCCCAAGGGGACTTCCTAGATGGGAGAATCTGATTGGTCCAGCTCAGATCAGATAGCCAGCCCTGAGCCAATCAGCATGGCTGGGTGGCCCACTCCTGTGGGGGCTCTGGCTCTCGGAGAAGGGGTGAGGGATGGGAGGGAGCCAGGTGGAGGTATCCACCCTAGCAGTGCCCATGGTGGGAGGAGCTGGGTGGGGTGGGTATGGGCAGCTGGACAGGACAGGAGAGCTGTTCTAGTTGGTTGATTACAGCAGCTCAGGGCTAAAAGGCCACAGAGCAGTCATGCAGCCCAGGGGTCGCCATGTCCAAGGTCACCCAAGGGCACAGCTGAGCCCAGACCCAGCCTGGGCCGCTGCCCCTTTCCCAGCACCAGGCATCCTCCTCCTTACGATTCATCCAGAGGAGCCAAACATTTGCAAAACGTGTGGTTCTCAAGTGGACACCAAGTGTGAGCCCTTCAGAAAAGCGTGATTGAATTGAGTGAATGAAGGAACAAGAATGTGGTCCTTCTACTGCCGTTCCCATTCATTCGAAATCGGCAGAGTGGCGGCCAGTTTCTGAGGCCAGCTGCTGGTCCCCATCCACAGAGGGAGGGGAAGGCGGAGAGGCCTTCGAACATCCAGGGCTGGGGGAGGGGCGCAGGACCGTGATGGGGAAGGGAGGCCCTGCGCCCTGTTCCTCGGGCCACCTTGACTCTGTCTCCCCTCAGGTACCAGGAGGTCCAGGTGGCCCAGAAGGCTCTGGGCACAGCTGTGGCAGAGGCGCTGCCCGAAGCGGAGAGGGTGCTGGCCGCCGTGCAGCAAGTTGGCGCAGACGCAGCCCCGCACCTGACCTCGCCGGCCGCCCCTGCAGCACTGGTCAGCTTGGCCGCGCTCTGAGCTCTGCTCGGGGTGGGACGGGGAGAGCGTGGCAGCTGGGAGACCAGCGGGGCCCAGGGAGAGGCAGATGCTGAGGCTTATTTTTAACCGTCGATAAAAAACAAGATAATCCTCCTCCAGGCTTGGCAGAGCGCCCGCCTGGCAGAAAGCAAGGGCTTGGCCCATCGAGGCTGTTGATTTCAATAATAATATGAAGGCGGGCTCTTCTCCATCACAGCACCTTAGCAACGGCACCAGGCAGACTTGGGATGGATCCCAGCTCTGCCGCTCTAGGTGTGACCTTGGCCTGGCCTGCCTCTCTTTGGGCCTCAGTTACTTGTCTGTCAGGTGGAGCTGCATGTCCACGGGGAGTTGGGGGGATTGGTCAGTAATGCATAGGTGACCCTCAGTGGGTGTCGGCCTCGTCCCTCTGTCACCCTACACGTCTCACCTCTGGATAAATTAGCTCCATTGCGTCTTCTCAGTAACCCGGCCATCCCAGAACTCGGGAACTGAACTTTGAAAAAAGCTAAGCTTATAGAAATGCATTTGGGGCGAACCATGGGCAAGACGGACCGGCCCGGCTGCTTACGGGGATCTTGGCTTCTCCCCGCGTGTGAAGGGAGATGCGGTAGTGATGCCTGTAGAGAGAGACACCGCTAGCGAAGCGTTCGGCCCTAAGCGCTGGTTTCCCGATGCTGCTGAGGCTGCTAGGTAATGCGCAGCACCTGCCGGCGATGCTCCTCTAGACCCAGAAAGTCCAAGTGGCAAGTGCACCAGGCCCAGGTCTCAGCTGAGTGACTGTGGACCTGGGGAAAGAGCTGCAGGTCAGGGAGGTTAGCTGGTTTGCCCGAGGCTGCAAATCCGGCCTCCAGAGACAGGGCTGACCCTACTGCTGCCCGGTGTCCACATGCCCCTGGTGCCTCTCACCCGGGAGAGGTCTGCCCCGAGGCCCTTCCTGCCAGGTCCTGCCTGAGCCCCCATCTCCCTGCAGCCTCAGAATTCCCGGACCCGGGACCTGAGCCGGAAGGTGCAGGCCCTGGAGAAGATGGTCACATCCAGGGAGCGCGTGATCACTGAGGCTGCCCGGGCCCTCCAGGCCGCCGCCCGCACCGCGCTGCACAAGGCGGAGCCCCTCACACAGGTGGGCGTGTCCTTTGGGGCAGGCCCCTGGGGGAGGTCGGGGCTGCCAGGGGTGTTCTGGGAGCTGGGTTTCAGGGACGGAGGGGCAGAAACCAAAGTCGTGCTTTTCATCCCTCCAGTGCCTCCCCGCAAACTCTAGAGAACTCACAGCCAGCCAGGGCAGGAGACAGATGGACAGAGAGGGCAGGATGGACAGACACACGGCAGCACCCAGGGCCATGCCCACCACCCTATTCAGCATTAGTTACAACTGGGATGGGTTCTCTTCATTTGTTCTTTCATTCACTAGTTCACCTGCCCAGTATTTCTCGAGCACCTACTCTGCTCATATTGCTGAACCACACAGGTTAGCATTTGCAGCCCAGAAAGGGAGGCAGTCAAATGAGGGAATCCATCCATCAAATCCATATTCTTTTTAAAAAATATATATTTTTTATTGATTTCAGAGAGGAAGAGAGAGGGAGAGAGATAGAAACATCAATGATGAGAGAGAATCATTGACCGGCTGCCTCCTGCACGCCACCCACTGGGGATCGAGCCGGCCACCCAGGCATGTGCCCTGACCAGGAATCGAACCCTGACCTCCTGGTTCATAGATCAACACTCAACCACTGAGCCACGCCCGTGGGGCCAAACCCATATTCTTTATCTGGTCTTGCTTAGTGGCGGGGGAAGACACTGATTTTCTGTGGTGGAAGTTGTACCACACACAGATTTGCTCCGTGAGGCACAGCGGCGTTCTGAAAAGAAATCGCTTGTCCTTCCTGCCCTTTGCTGTCATGTTTGTTTTCCTGCAGGCTTTGCGGGGCAGGTAACTTCTTGGGAGAGATATTCAAGGCTTAACATTTGTGTAATAAAACAGACCAGGTATTCTTGGCAAACATCATCACTGTCAGAGTTTAGGTGACGTTTGGGACCTAGTCTAGTGGGGTTTGGTGCCCAGCTGACCGGACTCCAGGCAGCGCACCTGCACGCCACCTGCCAGCCTCCCTCTTCCCTTTCCAGCTGCAGCAGGAGGCCAGAGCCGCCCGGACCCGGGCTTCCTCATCCGTCCAGGCTGCCACAGTGACCGTCATGGGAGCGAGGACCCTGCTGGCTGACCTGGAAGGTATGCAAGCCTTGCTGAGCCCGAGTCTCGTGGACGCACAAATGCCCGTGACAACCAGCTGAACGGGCTGGGCTGCAGGGCTAGGAGTCCAGTCAGGTAACCAGGCAGACAAATGCCTCTGTGGGACCTCTCCCCATCTCACATATTACTCACCAGGGACTTGTCCACGTGGCCATCCCTCACCAGACCACATGCAGAGCCCTCAGAACCAGGTGGGGAGAGAATCTGACGCCATCAGTCCTGGTCTGGTCCATCCTGGCCAGGGCTCCCGTTACCTGGGACACACGTGACTGCTGTGGTCCAATGCGGAGTTGGGGCTACGGGGAGGGGCACGGTTCTTTAGAAGGGGGTGTGGGTGGATGCCAGTCCAGGTCTCTCTCTGAGCTTCAGGAAAGTGAGGCTAAGTGCTCCCGTTTTGCAGATGGATAGACTGAGGAGAGGAAGTGCTGTCTGAATAGAAACCAGCCAGTATTATAGTGCTCACCTTGTGTCCCCCTGCATCGTGGGCTCCTGTGATGTCCTCTTTGCTCCGCCCCCTCACCCTGTATTTGTGAGCTGGATAAGGCAGGAACATACTCCAGGCCCCTGATGCCTCTTAGGGTCTGAGACCAGAAGTCAGGCCTCTGCCATCATCTCGGTTCCTCGGCCTCCCTCCCCAGCCCCACCCTCTGCCCAGAAGCTGTGGGCCCAGACCCTCTGGGCAGAGGGTGAAATGGGAGCGCCTCCTATTCCCTGGGCTCCTGTGTACGCTGAAGTCCCATTGGTCAGAGGGCTTCCCTTGGGAAAGGCGTGGCCGTGTGTGCTTGTCTGGATTCATGTTTAGGAGAATGTAAACGGGGTGATAAATAAGGATGGAATATTGGGACTTCAGGACATTATAAGGGTGTCGCAACCCTCTCACCAGACAGGAGACCCATCCACCCGTAGCTAGCTTGCCTCCGGTGGTGGTGTGTCCCTACCTCATGAGGTATCAGCTTCTCATTGTTGGGTGGTTCTGAGCGTAAGAAGGTTCCTGCAGGCACCAAACGGAAATGCGCCTCCCTGGCACTGCGTCGTCACCCCCCTGGGGACCCACTCAGACCTCTCACCCCAGCTTCTCTTCCCCACTCCCAACCCTTTTCAGAGACACCCCCTCTTCCCACCAGCCGGCCTGGGCTCAGCTGGCATTCAGGATGGAAGGGAACTCGGCCTTCCCCAGGGCGCGCTCAGGGCCCCTCGCCCACACTGTGCTCTTCCAAGAGAGGGTTTGTGTTCAAACAGGTTTAGGAAACGGCTTGTGCCACAGGCCGTACAGGGCACAGCTTAGAATAGCAAAGGCTCTGAGAAGTCCTGCAAGGGAGAAGCCTGGTTCCCTTTATTTTCTCTTCATTGGCATTCCTCCCTGACATGGATGAACACCCTGAGGAGGTCACACACATCCCATGCATCGCTGCCTTTACTCGTGTTGTCTGAGGGTCCGGGGCTGGTCAGGCATCTGCAGGCTCTCAAGCCACGAGCTGGGCCCTCCTGACAGCCTCGGCCGGGCTTGCAGGAATGCAGCTGCAGTTCCCTGGGCCCAAGGACCAGGCTGTGCTGAGGCGGGAGGCAGGCATCGTCCGCGGCAGGCTCCTTGCGGATGCGAAAAAGACCAAGCAGGCGCAGAGGATGCTGGGAAACGCGGCATCTGTGTCCTCCAGTGCTGAGAAAAAGGGCAAGGAAGCCGAGCTGTTGGCCAAGAACAGCGCCAAGGTCAGGGACACGGATGTGATGACGAGGGTGTCCCCGTGGGAGAGCTGCCCCTGCAGACCCGCCCCGCCCCTGGATGCAACGCTTAACATGCCACACGTCCGAAGGGCTCATGGGTCCCGGCTCTGAGCTCTGGCGCTTCACATGGGTGATTCCTCAAGACATGGGTGTCATTGCTGTCCCGGGGCGGCTGAGGGTCCGGACCCAGCTGGTTCCGTAATTTAAATCACGTAACCGGGACGCACGCAGGTCTGTTTGGCCTTATTCCCTACACCTCCAGGCTGTTCCTTTTTCATTGGGGCCCCGGTTCTGGCTGATCTGTGACCCCTGTTGGCGTTACCCCCACAGTGGTCTCACCTCTAAAGGAGGGACTCTGTTCACCCTCTTGCCGCCCTGTCACCCCCCATAGCTCGCCAAGGCCTTGCTGAAGGAGGGGGAGAAGGCGCGCGGCCGTGCCAGGCGGCTCTCCAGCCAGGCGCGGGCCACGCTCCGGCAGGCCTCCCAGCAGGTGCTGGCCTCGGGAGCACGGAGACAGGAGCTGGAGGAGACTGAGCAGGTATGTGTGCCCAGGCCGTCACCCTGTCCTCCGGCCCCGGAGCCAGCAGGAGCCCTCAAGTGCTGCCTCCTGCCTCCTCCTGCAGGTGGGTGCTGGGCTGAGCACGATGGAGCGGCAGATCCGGGAATCACGCGCCTCCCTGGAGAAGGACGTCAAGGCCTTGTCACAGCTGCTTGCCAGGCTGGGTAAGGGGGGCCCTGGGGCCCCTCTAGGATCTTCCTGTGAGCTCTAGAGGGTAGAGTGCCCCAGCTATTGTCCCTGTTATTCATTCATTCATTTACTCATTCATTCATTCATTCATGTTGGCACGATGCTTGACCTGGGAATGCAGGAGTGAACAGCACCACCTGGACCCTGCCCCTGCCCCTGGGTGTCTCAGATAAGCAGGGAGAATGGAGGCTATAACCCAATCCTGCTTCTCCTCCAAGGCCAGGCTCCTTAGACTCCCTGAGGACAGTGGGCCTCTCCAGGTCTTTGCTGAGAGCAGGACCTGCCCGGCATCTGAGCTCAGCCCCCTCTGTTTCTCCCTTCCCCTGGCTCAGCTCCTGCGCTGCCCGCCCTTCCACGAAGCCTTCCTGCCCAGGAAACTCGAGGCCTTAGGGAGCCAGGGCCCAGTGGGATCCTGTGGGATGCCAAGCCATTTAGGGCTTACCTCCTCGTCACCTGGCTGGGCCTGGTCTTCCTGTTGACTGTCACCCATAATGACAAGGGCCAAGTGGGTCAGGCAGCCTGTGGACTCTGTGCCACCGTCACCACCCAGTTCAAATGTGAGCACCAGGCCCCACCCCCTCGTTTGAGTATTGGGGAGGCTCCAGGAAGTAGCGCTACCCCACGCAGGGCCAGGGCTAGACGCCCGCTGCCTGCCTCACTGCCCGCCTGGCCCCTGCATCCTCCCACACCCACACGTGGTCTCTGTAAGTGTGCGCTCCTGCTGGGTGGATGTGGCGGGTTGGAGCCTGCAGGCATCATGGGCCTTCACACACACCACTGCTTTATGGGTGAGGAGACAGGCTCAGGATTCACCCAGGGTCCGCTTTCTAAACAACAGTAATAATACCACCCACAAAAATTCACAGTTGCCCACCTATCTGGGAACATTCCGAGTCTGCACATGAGCTTGGTGGGGTCCCCAGACCAGGCCGTCACCACAGTGCCCTCTCAGGCCCTCGCCTTCCTGGTGGATTGTGGGCAGTCGGAATCCTGGAAGGCTTGGACTGGGCAGGGTCTCTGCGGTGGGGCCAGGCAGGCTCCTGGGGCTGCAGGGAGCTGGCCCGCACTGAGGCTCTCTGCCCCTCCGCAGAGTCACTGGACACCCATCGAGCCCCAGCCCGGGCCCTGAACGAGACCCAGCGGGCCCTGGAGCGCCTGAGGCTGCGGCTGGGCCCGCCCGGGCCCCTGCAGGGGAAACTGAGGCTGTTGGAGCAGGAGTCTGAGCAGCAGGAGCTGCAGATCCAGAGCTTCGAGAGCGACCTTGCCGAGGTCCGAGCTGACAAGCAGAACTTGGAGGCCATTCTACAGAGTCTGCCCGAGAGCTGCGCCAGCTGGCAGTGAGGCTCCGGGCCAGGCGCACCACACCCGCAGGTGTGCCCAGCGCCTGCTGCTGCGACCTCCCCAGTGGACACCCTCCGAGGCCATGCCGTGGCCCTGCTCCAGCAGGAGTCATGTGCATTCACGGTTCCCCCGGCGTGTATACTCAGGTTCACCACGGTGTACACTCCCCCATGCACACATAAACACGCACACCTCAGTGTCAATAACACAGACATACATGCACGTGGACATGTGTGGACACATGCCTGTGTGTGTGGTGCACACATGTGCGCAAGTCCATCTGTGCACGTACACATATTAGAGTCAATCCACAGCTGCTTATTGAGCGCCACTGTGTGCTGCACACCCTCTGGATGCTGGGAGTTGTGTTATGTTAAGGCCACTGTGGCGTTAACAGGCCACTCTCGCTCCAGGTGGGCACCTGGGAGGCCGAGGGGCGTCTGCAGAGATCTAAGGTGGGTTCAGCAAGAGCCAGAGCCCCAATCCCAGAGTTACCCTCTGTCCTACTGCAGCCCTCCACCCCCACCACCCCTACACACACACACACACACACACACACACACACACACACGCAGCTCTGTACAACCAAGGGACAGGCAGGCCAAGAAACACAGGATCCTAGGGGGTTCTAGCAGTGGAGCCTGAGGCCCGGGACTCCTGGGGCCACGGTGCAGCCTGCTGGGCCTGTGGGGGTGGCCCCGCCCTGCGGGGATCATTGCTTCATGGGACACTCCGTTCTCAGGATCCACGAGCCCCTCTCAGCCTGTGGCCTGTCCACAGAGCTGGGCCTCAGGGGCCAGAGGGGGCCTGGATCAGGGGGCTCAGCTCAGGTAGCAGGGAGCTCCCGTTGTGACCTCACTGACCCCAGATGGCCTTTGACCCGATCGACACTTCCCAAACCAGCCCTGTGGCTCTGGCCCCGCCTGCCAGGAGGGAGGCCCTGCTGGGTGTGGAGGCCTGGCTGCCTTTCCAGTCTGTCCTGCTGGGAATCCCCCTGTGGCCAGGCCCTGCCCGCCTCTGCCCAGGATTCCCTGGCATTTCCTCCTGGCACTCCTCCCCTTGCCCCGGGCCCTCTTCCAACAGATGGCAGGGCCTTGGCACCGGGTGCCCGCAGGGGGCCCAGGCCCCTCCCACAGCTCTTCCTGCCTCCAGCAGGGGGACAGGCAGCGGCACTTCAATTCTGTTTAACGTGGAAATAAAGGACCTCTTTATTAGGCGGTGGTTCTGACTGTGGGTACACACACACACACTCACACACACACACACGTGTGTGACACCCAGTGCCCAGGGAGTGGCAGGAAGAATGTACATGGATCTGCCTCGGCCCACACACAGCAGGAAGGTGGCAGAAGCTGAGCCCACTGGCTTGGCAGGGTCTTCCCACTGGGGGGATTTTGCTGGGACCACAGGCATCTATCTGCCCTCTCCCCTCTGCTCCAGGGGGCTTATCAGGCAACGTTGAGGGGCTGGAAGTTTGAAGGGTGGGGTACAGAGAGCCCTCAGCTGACCTCTGGTTCCGTCTAAAGACACCAAAGCAGGAAATGAACTCCAAGTGTCCAGCAGCAGAGAGGCTAGTGAGGGGGAGGGCCTCGGGGCAGGTCCGGGGGGGGGGAGGGGGGACTTGCCAGGCAGGAGGGTGGGCAACAGCCCAGGGTTGGCAAGGTCCCTCCGGAAACAGGTCGCATGGGCAGGACTCTGCAGCGCTCAGGGCTCCTGGCCAACGAGGCCTGCGCGGAGCTGGCTGAAGCAGAAAGGAGGAGTTCAAGTCCGAAGGACATGGGAGGGTCCCCTGGAACCCTGGGTGGGAAGAGCTGCCAAGCCTCGGAGGCAGCCGGGCCGAGTGGCCTCCTGGCTGCTGGGCTGCGATGGGAGGCTTCCCGCTCTCTGGTCTCTGCCTCTGCTCCTGCCTCTTTGCTTCGCCTTTTCTCTCTGCAGAGCAGCTTCTTAGCTTCCCTGCACTTGATGACGGAAGAGGCCCACCGCTCCCTCCACCTCCACGGCACCCAGCTTACAAGTGGTCAGGTCAAATCCTTGGCAGAAACCGGCTGGAAACTGTCCTGCTTCCACCTTCCCAGGAAAGGCCGCCCCAGCTCGGGCCAGGTCCCCGCCCCTGCTCAGAACAAGGGTCTCTGTATCCCAGGCCATGTAGTGAGGGCTGGGCTGTGCCCGCTCCAAACCTGCGGGGTGCGGGCATTCAGAGAAGAGGTGTGGTCCTCCACAGAGAACCTGCAAACCACCAGGCTGGGCGGGGGAGGGGACCTGGCAGTGACTCGGTAGATTTGGGAGGGAGACAGGGGGCAGGGAGGTCAACACAGGAAGCTGTTGCTCTCCAGTGAGTTGGATGATTGGTGTCTGGTGTTAGGTGGTGCCAAGGAGATGGGGGTTCTTTGAAGAGCTCTGGGGCAGGGTCTGATGCCCCCAGGCCCCTCTTCCCCCACCCCCACCAGCTTCTCTGCTGACAGCCTCTGGTGCCTGCTGTTGGCATTAAACCTTTACCTGCCAAGCCCAGTCCCAGCATCCCCGACGGGTGGAGAGCAGGCCTCCTCTCCATTCCACAGCGACGTTCCTCGGGCCTGACATCTCCTGAGTCACGCGGTCCGGTCGTGCTTGCTGTTGTGGACACACTCTAGCCCCAGAGGTGGGGCTGCCCCTGGTGGAATGTGGCAGCTGTTGAACATCTGGCCAGCAATGCAGCCCAGCAGCCGAGCAGTGGAAGGTGGGGTGGCCCCTGCCCTGCAGAATGGCGGATCCGGGGCCAGCCAGCCCAACTGGCCATCTGAGCTTTGCTCTCAGTGGCCTGTAGGTGAGACATCTCCCATCAACCGAGGGTGGTGACTCCTAAGCCTGCTTCCCTCCAAGCTCTAAGCCTGCTTCCCTCCAAGCTCTGCCACCCGCTTAGACCCTGAAGGTCATGTTATCACAGCCCCTGCTGGTGAGAGGGGCTTGCTTCCTCCGTTCTGCAGCCAGGAAACAGGCTCAGACATGTCAAGTGCCTCATCCAAGGTCACTGTTTGGCCAGATCCAACCCTAGGGGTGAATGAGGAAGGAGAATTCCTGGAACCAAGCCCCAGGGGACATGCTCAGTGTGTGCGTGTGTTGGGGGGGGTGGGGGGAGAGCATCACTGGTGACCAGGTGCGCTGTTTGCCCAGGGCAGTCCCCGTCTGTGCCTGTGACGCCAGGTACCTGTGACCCAGCGTCATTGTTGGGAGTACCACCTCTCATTCTCAGAAATGACCCGGTCTGGACAGGAAACTCCAGGGTCACCCTGTCACTCCTGCGTTCCTGCGCTGTCCCTGCCCCCAGTGCCACTCCTCCCGAGCTCGAGGCTCGGTGCACCTCCAGGTGGATTGCACTGCAGACTTCCACTTCCCGACTTCGCTCTTCTGTGAAATGGGAGTGTGAGTCCCACTTCAGAGAGTTTTTAGAATAAATGACTTAACTAGATCCGGTATTGATCCCGTGCACAGTGAGTGCTCAGGAAAATCGGTCGTATTAACAACACACAAACTCATTCTAATTTTTTTAAAAACATATTTTTACTGATTTCCAATAAGAAAGGAGAGGGAGGGATAGAAACATCAATGATGAGAATCATCAATCAGCTGCCTCCTGCACGCCCACACTGGGGATGGAACCCGCAACCCGGGCCTGAGCCTCACGGGGGAATTGAACCAGGACCTCCTGGTTCGTAAGTCGATGCTAACCACTGAGCCGCACCAGCCGGGCTTGTTCTAATTGATTTAGTGTCGCTGATGTCCCAATGGCACTTTGTCATTATGCATCTCCCCTCACACAACTAAACGGTTTATATTTTTCTTTCAAGAGTAAAAAGTGAGGACTGGGGGCGCACAGCTCCCTTCTAAAAGTGCACACTGCGCATTGGGCGCTAGTAACGTAACGGCCCCGGTGGGTGGCGCATTCACTCCCGCCGCTGCCACCCGCCTTGGCTTCTAGCAGCTACTCCAAGTGTGCGAACCAAGAGCGCCCCCGTTTACTTTACGGGGAGCCCGCGGCCCGCAGCGGGCAAGGGACTTGGGAGGGTCCCGGGAGGAGCAGAGAGGGAGGCGCCCACGGGCGGCCCGCGCGTGCATTTTCCGCGGCCTCCAGCAGAGGGGCGGCCGGCGGGCCGGGCGTCCCGCATAATAGCCGCTTTGATGCCGGCGGCCCGGCGGCGGGAGGGGAGGGAGGCGGGCCGGAGGGGAGGCCGGGAGAGGTGTGTCCGGCCGCCCGCCCGCGCCTTCCCCCCGCCCCTCGGAGCTGCCGCCACACGCCGCGGGAGCTCGGACCGGGGCGCCAGTCCCTCCTGCGCGTTCCTCGCCGCGGCCGCGAAGCCCCAAGCCGG
>NW_005871774.1:177463-251035 GCF_000147115.1 Myotis lucifugus | reverse complement strand
GCCCGGCAGCTTGCAGGGTCGCCCGAGCCGCGCGGCGCTGGTCCCCCAAAGCTCCCAGCGCCCTGCGGGGCCCACCTCCAGCTGCGAGGCTGTGCCCTCCTTCCTCTCCCCCACTCCCCGGCCGGGCTCCCCCCAATTTCCTCCCTCCTCCCCGGCCCCTGTGCCTCCAGGTAGGTTCCCCCTCACCCCCTCCACTCGCTCTGGACCTGGCGTCTCGGGTTGCAAGTTGTTACTCTTAGAGTAGGAGGTGGGGCTGGGCTGGGAGCTTCGATACCAGCCTCCGCCGCGCCCCCCAAGCCCACCTGGGACCCGCCGCAGGTTACACAGCCGAGAGGCTCAGAGGGGCCAGGCTGCTGTTAGCTGCCCGGGCTCCAGGCTGGCAGGCCAGTGCCCGCTCCACCATAGACAATGCTGGGCTCCTCCCTGCCCTCACGCCCACCCTCGCAGCTCTTTCCCACTCCCACGTGTAGCGAAGGCTCCCTTAGAGCCTCCGTGCTTTTCTGGCCGGTCCTGGTGGGTTTCTATAAAGAAAGCCACCCCGCCTTGCCAGGCGCACAGTGGGAGCCCCAGAACCGTCTGTGTAGTGAGCGTCTGTGTAGTGAGCTGAGCGGGTAGATCCTGGAAGACAGGAAAAGTGTCAGAGCCTGCGGGATTGGCCAGAGCAGAGGCTGCGTAGCCAGCTCCGTGTCTCCACCGAGGTGCCCTGGGGTCAGCCAGGGAAGGCCTGCAGTGTGCTTGGTGCAGCACCAGCCGGGGGAAGACTCCGTGGATGGTGCTAGAATTATTCCCTGAGGAAGACGTCTCCGAGTTCCTTCCTAACGCTGTGGAGGCGTGCCCACTGAAACGGGGCTGGGCATCCCCCCTGCTGGCTTCCTCGGGGTGGGGGTCGGGCGCTGAGCACCCAGGGTCCCAGCCCAGCTCTGAGTCCCAAAGTGGGAAGCTGGTGGGGTCAGCAGGGTCCTGGGGGAGGCTGTGGGGTGGGGCCAGGCCCTGCATGGCTGCAGTATTTCAGTGGGGTGGGGTGGGGGGCTTGCAGTCTGGACTCCCTCTTTGGTTTTCTTGGATTGTCTAGATTAGAACTAGGCAGCCTGTCTGATTTCCTCCCACTGGCTGTAGGGATTTCGGGGAGGACTCTGGGAACCCCAGGGTCCCTCATTGCCAGCCCTACCCTGCCTGTTGCTGTCATCTTGAGCACAGCGAACGGGAGCCTGGATGTCTGGCTGGGATCTCAGGGGTCTAGGCTGCTGGGCCCCCTCCCAGTTCAGTCTGCAGCCCGCAGGCCTTGGCTGCGCTTGCGCTCTGGACAGGCGCCTGGAACCCTGACCTCATACAGCCCCCTGGGCCACTGGGCCGGGCGGGTTCCAAGCTGGCCGAATCCACCCACAGCCCGCAGGACCCTGAGCCAGAGACAGCTGGGGATGGGGAGAGGTGACTGCAGTTGGACAAGCCGGAGGAGCTGAGAGTGTGGGACTTTCCGTGCCAACCCTGCCCTCGGAGGGGGCGCACTGTGGGGAGGCTACAGGGTTGTTTTGGGAGGGTGACTGGGTTAGCTTAGAAAGGGGGGCTGGACTGGAGAGGGTGAGCAGGAAGCTGTGTCTACCCCGCTTGGGACCCCAGTGCCCAGAGAGGGCAAGCATAAGGCCACCGCCACCCAGAAGCCAGGGGCAGAGCTTGCAGTCTCGTATCCTTTCCCTGCCCAGATGCTATGCGGAGGCCACTGTGTGAGCCAGGCTGCTGGGGCGCGGGCTCTGGGCCCCTGGAGGAAGGAGGCTCCAGGACCAAACCCGAAACTTGAGCTGCTTCCCACCGCAGTGGGTGGAGGTGGCCCCGCCAAGGGTTAGAGTCGTGAAGGGGAGGGGAGGGGCAGGGTGTTGTTGGCGCTCTGACCTTGAACCAGGCATCTGAGATAATGGTAGTCGGTTGTTGTGATTTCTCAGCGATATAATCTACGTAAAGCACATAAGGAGAGCTGGCTGCTGTCATGATTGTTATCGTTGGTTTGTTTAGGGCTTAAAGGTGCAGGGCGTGGACACCAAGGCTGAGATCTGCCCTGGCCCCTGCTGGCAGCGCAGCCTTGGTCTGGAAGGGCCTTCATCTTGCCCGCCTGAAATGGGAGCAGTGGTCCCTGCCCTGCTCCGAGTCCCAACAATCAGTGGAGGAGGGCGGATGAAGCTCTTTGCAGACTCTGAGGGAGTCACTCTGAGGATCTGAGTCTGTTTCACCCATGGCCATGGCCATAGTGGAGGCTCCCTGGAGTGGACAAGTTCTAGAGCAGCAGTTCTCAACCTGTGGGTCGAGACCCCTTTGGCGGTCGAACGACCCTTTCACAGGGGTCGCCTAAGACCATCCTGCATATCAGATATTTACATGACGATTCATAACAGTAGCAACATGACAGTTATGAAGTAGCAACGAAAATAATTTTATGGTTGGGTCACAACATGAGGAACTGTATTTAAAGGGCCAGAAGGTTGAGAACCACTGCCCTAGAGGGAACCATGTGGGCAGCCACTGGCCTTCCTTTGGGGTTCAGCTTCACTGCCCCACTGGAGTGGGGCGGGGGGGGGAGGGGCTGGACTGAGCCGCTGCCCAGCGACATCGTGGAAGCCGGAGGCTGTGAAGGGCAGGGCTTCGTGCCCACTGCGTGAGCTCGGGCACCTCTGTGGCTGCTGCTGGGGCAGAGCCTAGCAGCTGGCAACTCTGGGGGCGTCTAGGGTCAACGTCCCAGTTCCTTTGGGGGCTTTTCTCCCCCCACTCCCCAGGGTGGGCCAGCTTCCAGAGGGCGGCAGGGCAGCTCAGTCTTAGCTGTTGTTATTATAAGGGATTCAGGAGCGAAAATAGACTTGGGTGGGCCCGAGGTCCTGGCCGAGCTGGAGGGAAATGTACTCTTTGGGTTTCACTGTAGCTTCTGCGATCATTTTCTGAGCACTTGGCGTGTGCCAGGCAGTGTGCCAGGCGCGCTTGGGGCATCATCTCGTTGATGGCTTGCTCTGACCCTGTGAGTGTGGATTCCCATGTTATAGAAAACAAGACTCGGAGGAGGTTGAGTCAGCTGCCTGGGTTTAAACAGCCACACTTGCACCCAGCCTGTGCTCTCAGTCTCCACGCTGGATTGGGTCTCCTGTGTGCATGCCCGCCCCCACCTCTGTGCCGTGTGTGTGTGTGTGTGTGTGTGTGTGTGTGTGCATTCTCTGCACTGTGGAGCAGGCTGGCCAGGCGCACACCTCCTACTCCCCCCACATAGCTGACATTCCCTGAGCCCTGATGGCATGGCAGGTGACCCCAGGCCACAGGCCCAACCTTATATGGCAACAGAACACATTCTCTCCAGCTTTGCACAGGGACAGAGAGAAGTGGTGGGGCTGGTGGGTGCCCTTCTCCTCGGGACCTCGAGGGGGCGGGGGGTAGGGAGGATCCTGCAGGCCATGGGGGTAGGGAGGCTGCAGCTGGAGCCGGCCGGAGGCCAGGATCTTTACCCAAATAACAGGAGGCGGGCCTGGCGCTTGACCTGCATCATCTCACTGACTCCTGTCAAAGGAACGTTGGATCAGAAACACGCACCACAAGAACGTGTAAACATGGCCACGGGACACGGCTAACCAGCCGCCCATTTCAGAGATGAGGAAACAGAGGCTGTCAGGTGAAGTCACCTGCCCGAGGCCCTCCAACCAGGAGGAAGTGAGAGTCAGACCCCGCCCATGGCCCGGCCTGGCCTGGCCCCTGTCCACCAGGTGGCCGTGGCCTAGCTGTGACACAGGCCTCTCTTGCTTACCTGGATAAAGATCTCTGGCTGCTGTCCCGCCCTCCCAGCCCTCCTGGGTCGAATGAAGGGCACTCAGCGTTCCCTGTAGCATTTATGTGCCTCGTGGCTATTTCAGGACCCACGTGCCATCTGTGCTGGGAAGAGCTGGGCGCGACAGGCTGTGTACCTCTGCCCAGAGGGGTATCTGTCCCCAGCTCCTCCCGGGCAGCGGGGGACCTCTGTGACCTGACCCAGGCACTACGCAGGTGTGTCTTTTCCTGTGTACTGGCAGTGCCACTGTGTCCCTGCCCAGGTGAATGTGCCCAGCTGGCATCACTGGGCACCCGTCTCTCTTGCTCTTCCTTAATATATTATAAAGGAGGTGGTGATAAGTGGACACGTGAGCCTCCGAGGATTCAGTGTCCCCACAGGTCCAGCCAGTGGCGACCTCAGTGTGGCCATGTCACAGGAAGCGAGCGATGGAATTTCTGCAGGGTCTGCTTTACTGGTGTAGCCGATGGGGTGTTTTTCTTCAGCTGCCCCATCTGTTGGCGAGGACACAGCGTCCGGATGAGGCCCCGGAGCTGCTGTGGGGAATGTGAGCCTGCTGTCCTTTGCGGGTGCATGTTACAGGCTCCGTCTACGTGCCAGGCACCAGGCTGGGCATTTGTGGCCTGGTCCTGGCCCTTTAAGAACCTGTGCACTGCGTCATAGGCCTGACGACCTGGTATAGTACCGCCTGGGCTCGGGGTTTTCGCCCAGGGTTTCAGCCGCCAGCCCCTTGGATGGCCTCCAAGATGGTGATATCCGCCCGTCCCAAAATTCTGCTACAGCTAATACGTAAAGACGAGCCTGGAGGGCCGGGAGCAAGCAGCCGGGAGCAGGTGCTAGAGGTACCGGCCCAGAAAGAGAGTTAAGTCTGGGGGAATCAGGCAGGTGGCAGGGATCCGGGCTGCCAGCCTCTACTGGTTTGGGAAACAGCCCCTCCCGGCATGAGCACTGGGATGGGACTCCCGTAGGCGGGGGAGATTTGATGTGCTCAAGGGAGCAGCAGTGGCAGGTGTGGCTGCAGGCACTGTCCCCCAGGCCAGAGATGGGCGCGCTCTGCCCGTGTGGATGGACTGTCACTGCTAGGTCAGCCAGGTGTCCAAAGTAGAGCTTGCCCTTGAGGAGGGATGGCCATCCCAAGACTCACCAGCGGGACTTTGTGGCACAGTGTGGGACAGGGAGTTGGGGCTGGGTCACTTCTCTGCCCTTGCCCTGCTCGCAGTTATCTCTCTGGGTGATCCAAACGCATAATGGTAATTGCTAACCCTTCGTAAGGGTCTATGCGGTTAGCTCATTTCATCCAAGCCAATGAGGAGATGCTGTTATTATGATCCCATTTCACAGATGAGGAAATCGAGGCCCAGAGTGGGAAAGCAAGTTGCCCAGGGCTACAGAGCTAGGAAGTGCTGGATCTGGGATTTGAACCCCGGCACCCTGATTCAACTTCCCTTCCCGCCCCGTCGCCCCACACGCCCTGCAGTCGGAGTTTATGTGAGGCTTCCGACCGTGTGGCTTTAGGCGAGACCTTTCCCGTCTGAGGCCTCAGTTTCCCCAGATACTGAACAAAGAGGACCAGCTGGATGCTCCACGTTCCGTGATGGATGTTTTAATAGCTCTGTCACCATCCCGGGCCTTGCCTTGGACACCCCGGCTTGGGGAGTGACTGCTCAGCTCACAGCTTCCTGTTTCCGACCCCAGGCTCCTGCCTGCTTGCTTTTCCTGGCTCTTTGCCAGGGACTGCCCAGGCCACCAGGCCTCTGAGCCTGCCCCTCTGCTTAGCAACGGTCACTCTCAGAGCCCCTCACTCCTGAAGGCCTGACAGCAGTTCCTGCAGCTGGAAAGGCGTGTCACTGGGCACAGTGGGCTGGAGTGGGAGAGGGGGTGGGGGTAGCGTAAACACCCCCCCACACCCTGTCCCCTGAGGGTTACTGGGTGGGCCCCTGGCTCTGGAATAACCTCCTTCTGCAGCTGCCCAGGAGGAAAGGTAACTCCTGGTATTGGCTTTCTTTGCTCAGAAACCTGTGGTCAGGCCACCTTCTCCGTGTTCAGGGCAGGGAGGGAGCTGGATGGTGAAGGGAGATAGCCCATGAACTGTTGAAACGTTGTCATCTGGAGCAGGTTGAGCAACCTCCCTGGGCCTCAGTGGTCCCATCTGTCAAGTGGGGAGGCCGCGAGAGGGGAAAGGGACATCGTGAGCAGCCTAGTCGGGGAAGGACGCTTGCTTCCGGTCTTTTTACTGGGCCACGTGGTCTGGACGGTGAGCTGAGGTTGTCAGTGGATCGTGCAGATAGAAATAACAGAAGATGACAGGCAACCGCAAACACTGATTTAGCACTTACAGGTGCCAGGCGCTGTTAGGAAATTCACAGGCATTTCCTCACATACTGTCCTTCTCAGAACAAGCCCGTGAGATGTTTGTATTCTTCCTACAGATGAGGAAACTGAGGCACAGACCAGCGAAGTACTTTTCACACAGCTGCTAAGTGGTTCACACCCAGGCGTCTGGCTCCAGCGTGCCCTCTCTGGGTTTCGGCTTTTGCTTTTCTTCCAAAGCGGGCTGACCTCTCTCTCTGTCTCCTCTGCCTGGGGATCCAGAGTCAGGGCAGCCAGGGGTCCTGGAGTCTGCACAGATGGGGTGCCTGCCCACTGGGCGTGGCTGGGCCGGAGGATGGGCAAGGATGTGGGGGGCAGACCACCTGAAGGGGAGGAAGCTGTGGGCTGTGCATAAGCAGGAACCACGACTCCGGAGCTTGGAGGTGGGGTGGGAGCTGGCAGCCCAGCCAGTGGCGCTCCTGCTCCTGCTCCTGTCGCCTGCCTTCCCCGGCCCCTGCCAAAGGCAAGTCCACACAGCTGCCCAGGCCCAGGGCCAGCAAGGGCTGCCTACCCACCCACCAATGGGTCAGTTGCTTTTCCCACCCCTGGTCACTCTGTGGCTCAAGCATTTGTTACTTTTGGCTCTAAGAAAAAATGTGATTCTAATCATTGAGTCACTCGTCCCGCCCCCCGCTACCCCCCCCCCCCCACCCTGCCATTTCGGGTGAGAGAGGAAAAAGTCATTCTGTCTAAATGGCAGGCTTCTCCATTCATTCAACAGATGTTTATTAAGGGCCTACTACGTGCTGGGTGCTAAGTACCTGGGAGGTGCAAGACAATAAACAGGTGGTTCTAGAACTTGTGGCCGAGGGCCGGCCTCCTCCCATCATCCTCCCAACACCCACTTCCTCAGGTCACTCACCTTTCCAGCTCCGTGCAGGCAGGGAGCCCACGTGCCTCCTCTGTGGACTTTAAGCCCAGCTTGGCCACTCGCTAGCTGTGCTGCTTTGAGCTCATTATTTATCCTCTCTGAGTCTTGATTCGGTCACTCATCCTGCAAATATTTATTGAGCACCTACTATGCGGAACCTACCTTCTCACAGGGGAGACAGACGATGGACAATACCTTTAATAAGCAATTACATTGTGTTAGGAGGGGATTCATCCCATGGAATAGAAGGAGACGCCCCGGAAGGTAAGGCGGTTGGAAGTGGAGGCAGGGGCTGCAGTGGGGTGGACGGGCCGGCCTCATTCAGAAGGTGACGGTTGAGCAAAGGCTTGAAGGAGGCGAGGGAGAAAGCCGTGTAGAAATGTGGAGTTGCCCAGCAAGCGTGGCTCAGTGATTGAGCATCGACCTATGAACCAGGAGGCACCGTTTGATTCCTGGTCAGGGCACATGCCCAGGTTGTGGGCTTGATCTACTGGAGGCAGGAGGCAGCCAATCAATGATTCTCTCTCATCATTGATGTTTCTATCGCTCTCTCCCTCTCCCTTCCTTTCTGAAATCAATAAAAATATATTAAGAAAAAGAAGCGTGGAGATGAGGGGTCCAGGCAAGGGGCCCAGTAGAGCAAAGTCCCAGTGGGAGCAAGTTGGCCGGGCCAGGCTGGGCCAATCGAGCCAAGGGGAGTCGTCATCGCACTCCGGGGTTCCCCACACTCCTGTCCTTGCTCTCAGTTGCTGCCTGGTTGTTCATGTTCATCTCTGTGATTTGCCTCCAACACCCAAGCCCATGCCCTACGCCTTGAGCCCCGTCCGCCTGGGTTCCTAGAGGTGGTCAGGACACATTCCTAACGGCTCCGGCCGGTGCAGGGTTTCCGGTCGACCAGAACGTGGGAGCTGGGAGAGCCCCAGGTGCCGCCCGCCGCCCGCCCGAAGGTGTCCCTGTTCCTTCCGTGGTAGGTCTTTCTTACGCATCACCCCAAAGTCTGGGAACCATGCCTATTCGTCCCTCCGCTGGACAGGTTTGGGGTCTGTGACCCCGGGGGTGCCTGGTTTGCTCGGGGTCACAGACAAGAGTTAACTGTCCTACTTTTGGTCTGCGGTGGAAAGAGCTCTGAGAGGCAGCCAAGGGGAAGGGAAGTCCTGGACGGAGCCAGCAGAGGACGGCAGCCTCCCCGGCAGCAGGAGAAGGTTGAAGGTTCCAGCTCCAGCTCAGTGCGGGCGGGGCTGTGCGCCGTGCATGGTCACGAGGCCCCAAGCCAGGCCCCGGGGCCGCCCTCCACCAGGCTGCTGGGGGCACAGGTCCTGGCATCTGGTGCGCACAGGTTCCAAACCAACCTGCGTTTCCTCAGTGCCCGGACTTGAGACGTATTATCCGAGCTCTGTGGTCCTCCTGTTCTTACCTGTAAAACCAGCGTCCTAGGGGATCCAATGGGGAGCACAGCGAGGGGGTCATGTTGGCAGGTTTCTCCTTCTCTGTCAGAGGGTCTGGGTTCACATGCAGACACTTGGGCCCTGGAACGGGTCAGGTTCTGCCTCAAACTAAATCACACCCGTTGCGTAGCGAGCACGGCCGGACGAGCGTGGTTGTCCCCGAGGAGGGACAGGTGCCTGAAGAGGTGGGTAAGGAGGGGACTGAGATCCGAACCCGGAGTGCTTTCTCACCCGTTCGGCTTTTTGTCATTCTCTTGTTCTACTTTAAGCCTCTAGGGCAGCGGTTCTCAACCTTCCTAATGCCTCGACCCTTTAATACAGATCCTCATGTTGTGGTGACCCCCAATTTCATTGTTACAAATTGAACGTAATTAAAGCATAGTGATTAATCACAAAAACAATATGTAATTATATATGTGTTTTCCGATGGTCTTAGGCGACCCCTGTGAAAGGGTCGTTAGACCCCCAAAGGGGTCGCGACCCACAGGTTGAGAACCGCTGCTCTAGGGGGTTACACGACAGGCTGGGAAGGTAGTGAGCTCCCTGTCCTAGGAGATGTGTAAGTACAGGCACATCTTAGTGGGAAGTAGCAGCAGGAATTTAGAAACAGATTGAGTGATTGACAGATGCCATTGACTGCCACTGTGAACGCTCCCTGTAATCCTAGGATAAGGGCTCTGTCTTACTTGCCTTGGCCTCACCTGCTCCCTTGCTGCCTGGCACACAGCAGTGCACACTGCGGTCCCTCCAAAGCTGTTGAAAGAGCGAGTCAATGAATGAATGAGGAGTGATGCCCATGTCCAATCGGCTCAGTAATGAGAAAAGTGCGGTCCAGAGAAGAGAGGGCATTTGCGGAGTCCGGTGCTAGGGTGGGCATACACCCTCTGCTTCCCCATCTGCACGCAGGTTCTAGGGCGGTTTGAAGATTAGCAACGACGCCCTGTGCTGGTGGAGCAGGTGCTGACAAATAGGTAGCTTTTGTTTTAAAGCCAGATGAATGCCTGCCATCTCCCATCTTTAAGGGTCGAGGTCAAGGAAATAGACTTTGAATGAGATGGAGCTGAACTGAAGCTCCGGCTGTGTGAGCCTCAGTTTTCTCATCTGTAAAATGGGAAACTGTTGGGTCCACTGGCGGATCTAAGGAGAGCATGCGGGTAGCTGCTTCATGCTGGGGCTCTTGTTGGTGGCCCTGACCCTCCCTATCTGGTTCTGAAAGGACTCATCTGAATCTCTCCCAGCATCGGAGGGGAAGGTGGGCCTGTTTTATAGGTGAGGGCACAGAGGAGAGGGGGAAGTGACCTCCCAGGCAACGCACAGTCACGTTCTGGCTGGAGCCGAGACAAATAACACGACGGCTGCTTACTGAGCACTTGCTGTGTCCAGGAGTCACACATGCACTCCCCTTGGATTCTCATGCAAACTCCAGAAGTAGCTGCGATGATTATACCCTCGGAGAGAAAGCACTGCAAAACCAGAGAGGAATTCGTGCGCTAGGGTCACATACCTAAGCAGTTACTGCGGAACCAGGCGGCTTGTCTTCGGGCTCATTGCTTCCGGGACCCCAGAGCGGGGTGCCCTGGGGGAGGCAGGTCCCTGCGCCGATGATCCCGTGTGATTGAAGGTGTTCCATCTTCTGGAGCAGACCCTCCAGGCCCCGCCCAGCTTCTGAGCCCACTTCCTCCTCGGGGGCTGGACTCGCACGTCTGACCCGGCGGAAGAGGAGGCCGGGGCACTGGGCCTCCTGCGGGCCAGTCCTGCCTGCTGCCCCCTTGCTCAGCTCTGCCCTCTCGCCTCTGTAGGAGTTTCTCTGTGACCAGAAATACAGTGATGAAGAGGACCTGCCAGAAAAGCTCTCAGCCTTCAAAGGTGAGCGGGGCTGGCTGCCCCACCCCCCGGCCCCCATCCGGAGGATTCCTTGCCCCCAAAGGGCCAGGCTGCACCCGTTTCCTCCAGAACGCCCCTATTCCTGGTGGGCTGCAGAACAGGGTGCCCAGTGAGAGGGGGCAGGCCCCTCCACGGCCTCCAAGCCCCCCTGGCCCCTTCACCCTTCTCCTGTGGGCCTCAGTCTGCCCCTGCCCCTCTCCCCACAGCTGCCCCGCAGGCTCAGGTTGGCTCCTGCCACCGCTGCCCAGGCCCTGCGCGCTCCGGGGCCCCAGCACACAATCAGGTCTTTGTAGCAGCCCTGGCCTCTCCCCCTCCAGCTCTCCCCTCCAGCGGGGAGCGTCGGCAGCCCCTGTGGAGAATGGACGCTTGTGTCTGCGCAGTGGGCCAGGGGGCAGAGTTTCTGCCCATTGAATCCCAGCAGCACGGGATGAAAAGAAAACAGGGCCCGGGAGCCCGCGCGCACGCGGGGAGGGGGCGGCATAAAGGTCCCTCTGTTCCGGCCGCCGGGCGCTTGGTTCCGGGCCAGCGGCTCGAGAAAGGAGAGGACCCTGCACATAAGGAGCAGGCGCGCCCACCTTTCCTGCGGGGGGTGCACTCGGGCGCCCTGGAGGACCACGCGAGCATCCCGAGGCCGCATCCCCCCAGAGCCGTGGCACTGCGGGCCGCCTCCCTGCTCCCAGCAGAGAACCTGCCCGGTCTCCTCAAACTGTCCACACTGCGGTTGTCCGGGTAGGACACCATTGGCTAAGCGCTTCCCCTGCGGTGTTGTGAGTGCCCTGAATCATCCCCCTCGGCCAGGAGGGAGGTGATGCTGTCTTTAACTTAGAGAAAGTCAGCTCAGAGAGGTGGGGTCATTCGCCTGGGCTCGCACAGCTCCCCTTGGGCGGAGTTGGGGCTCGAACCTACATTGATCTCATTCCAAAACCCCTGCTCTTAACCATAATGCGATGGTGCTTTTTACACTAAAAAAATGTAAGAACTAGAACAAAGGTATCCCCACCCTGCCCTGTCGCCCTCCCCCTGCCAATCATCCCTAGGAGGGCCTGGCCAGGGAGGAGCAGCCCTTCCCCTCTCTCTAGTCACCGATGGGGTGGCCCTGGGAAAGGGACAGGTGTCTGGGTAGCAGGTGCTGGGGGGGCTGTGGGGGGGTGCCCAATTAGAAAGGCTGGGAGCCCTGAGGCCTGAGGAGGAGCCCTGTGACTACCTGGGAGGGACGTGCCAGGCAGAGGGTGGCAAGCCCAGTGGGAGCAGCTGGGGGGCCAGGCACAGCAGGCCAGTGGGTGGAGCAAGGGGATGGAGGGCGAGGCAGCCTGAGAGGCTCCTGAAGGTCCGGGGCCTGGAGGCCGCTGGCTGCTCCCTGCGGAGGCGCCCCGAGGGCCCTGCTCTCCTGGGCCGGGTGGGCTGCCCGAGGCCACAGGGCTTGCTTGCACACACCGCCCCCGACAGAGATGCCAAGGTGTCCACGTCATTCTCTCGCTACTGGGGGTTCCCGGGACCCCTGGATCGGGACGTTTGGCTCAGTCTGTAGGTGAGCTTTGTGGGGAGGGCAGGCCACGGGCACTCCTCCGGGAAGAGCATTGGCTTCTCGGTGTTGCCCGCGACCAAAAGGTCCCGAACCACAGGGACTCCTTACAATGGTGCCCACACCTGGCTGCCCACCAATCTGCCTCTCCGGGGCCAGAATCTATTGTAGTCACTGAGGCCGATTGATGCAGCCAGCGTCAATGCTGGGACCCGGAAGGAAACAGCTGTGTCGCGTGGGAGAGGGTCAGAGGGACCCCTCACGCCTTTCTCCGTGGCCCACAGGAGAGCAGTACAGGCAGGACGAGCTCTTTTTTCAGCTGAGATGATGGGACTGGTGTGAGACCCCCACGCGGATGAGGAGTTAGGGGTGGGCTCCCCAAGGACCTGGCCAGTTCCCACAGGGGAGTCACTGGGACCCGCAGGGCCACCCTTCTTCCAAGCTAATGCCGGTGTTTGCTCTGTGCTTTCCAGAGAAGTACATGGAGTTTGACCTGAACAATGAAGGCGAGATTGGTGAGTGAGGCCGTGAGAGTGTTGGGGGACCAGGGTGCTTGGTGGGTGGACGGTGTGACGGTCCAGAGAGCTGCACAGACTCGCCTGATGTGTGAGGTGTCAGGAGCGTGAGGGGCACACACCGAACCCTCCCAATGGGCGGGGCCAGCTGAGCCAGGGTGGAGCCCGACTGCCTTTACCCATGCCCCAAACTTCTCTTCCCACCGTTTCCCTCCCGACCCGCTCCTGCCCTCGCCTCGGCCTCCCACCCCAGGGGACCCAGCATAGAGAGTGCCGCCCCAGCGGGGGCTGGAGGTGCTCAAGCTTTTGACGCCCTGGCCTAGGGGGCTGGGGTTTCCTTGGTCCCCAAGCCTCTCCTCCCATCTGTTCACTGTCCTGCTGTTGACAAAGTGCCTCGTGTACACTGGGTCCCTCCTCCAACAGACCTCATCCTGTCCTGCCATCCAGACGCTGCGGGTGACCAGCGCCTGTCCCCTGGCACTTACATTCAAGACCATGTGTTGACCTTCACCAGTAGCAGAATGACATGGTCAAGGCTGGTTTAATCATCCCATTTCACAGCTGAGGAAACAGGCTCAGAGGGACGAAACGACTTGCTCAGGGCACGTGGTTGTTAGGTGGCGGGCCCGGGTCCTCATCCCTCCTCCGGTTCACCCTGAGCTCGTGTTGCTGCGTTCCTACTCCTCTGCCTTCTCTCTTTCTTCCCCCTTTCGGGTATTTTTATTCTTTTTCTTCTTCAGAAAAAAAATTTATCAAGTTAAAACATTTTCATCAGAAAAAAATTCTGGAAAGCCCAGCAAAGCACAAAGACAAGTAGACGTCACTCACCCACAGCCCACCCCCCAGAAATAACTGCTCTGCGCGGTTCATATCCTTCCACGCTTTGTTCTCATCACAAGTGCTGTTTTATAGCGTTTTTAGAATCTCCTTTATTTTAAAAAGTAACATATTGTGAGTATTTTGACATATGATTTACTTTTCTTTTGAAATATAATTGGTGGCTGCATAATATTCCATTGTGGGGATGGACTGTAATTCATTCGGCCAACGCCCTAGTGTCATTGATAATCCTGCGAAGACCATCTTTGTATGTAAATCTTTGTCCACATTATTTCTTAAGAGTAAATCTCAGGAATTAGACATCCCGGGTCAGAGGTTTTTGAAGCATCCCGCCAAACGGCCTTCCAGAAAGTTCTTGCCAGCTTCGAGTCTGGCCAGCAGCTGTGGGAGCCCTTTCACTCCTTCCTGCAGAGGCTGCCCAGCTTTCTTTGAAATGCCCTGGACATCCTGGCACCTAGGGGTCTGGCACCAGTCCTGCCTGCCCTGCCTCTCGGGTGAGCTGGCTTCACGGCAGGCCCTAAAACCTGCCTGCCGCACCCCCTCCCCGCCATCCTCTGCTGACCATTGTTCACGGAACAATCCGAAGGAAATTGCCTCAGATCTTGGGAGCCGGTTGGTCAGAGGCAGGACTCCTCGGGGCGTAGTGATTTTCTGGTGCCTCCCTTGTTTTTCTTGAATTTTGTTCTTTTGTTGCTTTTCCTGCTCTTCAGGGTATTTTTGGACCCTCTCCCTTCTGGCCTAAGTGGTGCCCTTGACTGCAGGGTGGGAGTGGCAGAGGGGAGAAGCTGCCCCCTGGCGATGATGTCGATGCCTGGGGTCAGGCCAAGTCCCTGACCCCACCTCGCTGGGCAGTGGCCTCCTGGCTCCCTGGGCAGCAGGCCCAGGGCTCCCCCTACCCACGGGGAGCAGCTGAGATCACAGGAAAGAACAGCTGCTCATCACTGTGCGCCTGCCCCCTGCCGGGTGCTTCTCGCGCATCATCCCTCCCAATGGTCCCATCAACCCGTTTTATTTTTTAATATATTTTTATTGATTTCAGAGAGGAAGGGAGAGGGAGAGGGAGGGAGAGATAGAAACATCACTGATGAGAGAGAATCATTGATTGGCTGCTTCCTGCACGCCCCTCAATGGGGACCGGGCCCACAACCTGGGCCTGTGCCCTAACTGGGAATGGAACTGTGACCTCCTGGTTCATAGGTTGATGCTCAACCACTGAGCCACGCTGGCCGGGCCCATCAACCCATTTGACCGCCGATGGGAGCGAGGGTACAGAAAGGTTAAGTAGCTTCCCCCGGGTCCCACAGCCAGAAAACGCAGAGCTGGATTCCAACCCAAGTCTCTGTGACACTAGAAGCACATGTCCCTAACCACTAGTCTGCATTGCCTCCGAAGGATACGGGCAGGGAGTGATAGGTCCCTAGAGCAGCAAGGCCATGGACTTGCCTGCCTACCCCTCACGGGCCTGCTTTTCCTCCCGCAGACCTTATGTCTTTAAAGAGGATGATGGAGAAGCTTGGGGTCCCCAAGACCCACCTGGAGATAAGGAAGATGATCTCGGAGGTGACAGGTGGGGTCAGCCACACCATCTCCTACCGAGACTTTGTGAACATGATGCTGGGGAAACGGTCGGCCGTCCTCAAGCTGTGAGTACCTCCCGCCTCTCCCGGGGCCTCTGAAGGCCCGGTCACTGTGTGTGGAGAGGCCCCTGGCCCGTGTGGCCGCCGGGCAAGGCTTTTCATTTCTCTGAACCTGCCTTCCTTACCTGTCAATATCACACTAGCGTGTACCGTGCAGGTGACATTAGCCTGTAGCAGAGGCCGGGTAGAATCGTCACTCAGTAAGTGGCAGCTGTGATGACAGTGGCAATGACGATGACAAAGCTACTGGCAAAACTTTCTGAACCTCGGTTTTCTTGTTTGTAAGTGGCTCTCCCACCCAGGGGGTGTGTGAGCACAATCTAGAGTTAAACACCGCTCTAGAGGGCGGTAGAGTGGGCATGCTACTCATCTGTAAGATAGAGATGTAATAAATATCTTCCATGAAGCGTTGTCCTGAGGATTCATGAGATAACACACCTGAGAGTCTAGCCCGGTACCTGGCTGATGGCACCTAGACCCGTGGTGGCTAAAGTCACACTCTATACGCAGGTTCTCCCCCACGAGGAGCTGCAGAGAAATTCCCTGCAGAGTCTCGTGGTATCTGAGCTGAAAAGGACCTCTCTTGGCTTTCATCAAATAAGATTAACTTTTTTTTTTTCAAATGTCAAATAGACTTGTCTCATTTTACCAACGGGGAAGTTGAGGGTCCAGGAGGCTGAGTAACCGGCTCGTGAGCCCACAGTTGGAGCTGGTCAGAGCTTTTCGTGTGGGTGGGGCGGGGCCGAAGGTGTGCTGGGAAAAGCACCAGGGTCAGATGGCCCTGGAGGGGGCGGGGTAGCGACCAGTGACGATGCTAGTAAAAGGACGTCGAAGATTTCGTGCACATTTACTGTGTCAGGCACTTGACACTTTAGACTTAGCATTTGTTAATTCAGCAAATATTTACTGAGTATGCAAGGAATTATTCTAGGTGCTGGGGACACACGAGTTGCTGACCTCCTCCTGGAGCTTACATTCTAATGGCAGGAAACAAATAAAAACACCAGGTTGTAATGGTGTCGTCCAAAAATCACAAAGTAGGAAGAGGAATGGAGACAATGTGATGGGGGTAGGAAGGACCTCACTGAGAGGGCGACATTGACCAGAGCCCTGAGTGAGGGAGACGGGAAGAGAAGAGCCACGTGAAGATCTGGGGGAAGCTTTCCAGGCAGAGGACATGGCTCGTGCAAAGGCCCTGAGGCAGAATGTGCTCTTTTCAAGGGACAGCACGGAGGCCAGGGTGTCTGGGCCATTAGTCAGGACACTGAGTGGAGGATAAGTCTGCAGAGATGGGCAGGGGCCGGGGGACATGGGGCCTTGTAGGCCTGTCAGACTTAGCATTTTGTCCTACGGTGGAGGGAGGCCACTGGAGTGCTCTCAGCTAGGGGCTGACTTTAAAAGGCCCCTCTGGCTGCGGCAGGGAGGCCTCTGCAGGTGAGGGATGCAGTGCTCGCTTGGAGAGGTGCAGTGCAGGGGGGCAGGAGCTGTTGGCCTGGGAGAGCCAGAAGCACTGCTTCCTTGCCCAGAAGTGGGGTGTAGAGGAAAACGGGGAGTCCGAGGAGTCTAAAGTCTGGGGTCTGAGTAACTGAGTGAGCGACTGTGCTGTGTGCTTGGCAGGAAGAACAGGCAGGGAAGGTGGGAATCAGAGCTCAGGTTTTGATGTGTTCAAGGGAAGTGCCCTTCAGACAGCCAAGGGGAGAGGCGGAGGGGGGAGCTGGCAGTGTAGATCTGGAGCTCAAGATAAGCTGTTTGTGGACGGTGGCCCTTTGGGTGGGATTTAAAGCCGGGGGGATGGGAAGAGCCCAACCAGGGAAGGACTGATGCCTGGACCAGCTCCAGGAGGGAAGCACTTGGGCACCCTCACCCTCCCTTCCAGGTGGAAACACGAGCATCAGCGGGGTCGAGTGCCTCGCTGGAGTCCCCAGCTGGGAAGTCGTAGGTTGGGGCTCAAATCCAGCTGTTTCCCCCGGGAGACTACACCATGAATCCCTACCCTCAACTCAGACTTTCCTCTCAGAGCAGTGGGAGGTTTTTGAAGATCAGAAGGGGTTTTGAGCAAAGCTGTGGCCCAGCCTAGCTCCGCCTCCTCCAGGCAGTGCCGTTAGGGGAAGGTGCATGGCCTAGAAGTCAGGGATCCCGTCTTGTCCTGCTCGGGCTGCCTGTGTGGCTCTGAGGAGTCACACGGCCACTCTGCCCCTCAGTGGTCTCCTGTGTGAAATGGGACTGGGAACCCCTCCCACGTAGCCGCCGTCCTGGGCTTCGGAGAAGACCCCGCTGCGAGATGGCTGAAGGGCGCTCTGCTGAGGACCCGCCGGGGAAGGCTGGAGGAGCTGTCCCTGGACGGGAGGGTCCTAATCCTGTTGTTTTCTTTTTTCTCCATCTCCAAACCAGAGTCATGATGTTTGAAGGAAAAGCCAAAGAGAGCAGCCCCCAGCCGGGTGGCCCCCCTCCAGAGAGAGACATTGCCAGCCTGCCCTGAGGACCCCGCCGGGACCTGCCCCTGCCTTCCCTGCCCGTTCCTCCCCCCTTTATCTCTCTGCTCTCTGGACTCATGTTTTGTCTTATTTGGGGTTTTTTTTTGGTCGTTGGGCATGTTTGTTTTTTTCATCTGCGGAATCAGTGATCTCTTTGTAAAGCGCAAATTATCTGCCTTGAAGGGGATCTGGGGCCCCTCCCTCTCTCCTTCCACCCTCCTCCCCACCCCCCATGCATGCAGAAGGGCTGACATCAAACCAAAAACGGGAGAGGGCGAGGCCAAGGCAGGGGGCTGGAAGCCTGTGATCCCCGCGCTTGGAGCCATCCTTCCCAGAAGCCTCTGCTCTTAGCCCCGGCTTGCTGGCCGGGCCCCGGTGAGGACCTCAGTCCAGCTTCAGGAGACCCTGGAGTAGGAACAAGGCTGCAGGGCCTCGCTAGGGATTCCTCACAGGTTCCAGTGCTCTCAGGGGTCCGGGATGTGGCCACTCACTGTCCTACCACCCAGGTGACGCCCCCCTCAGGCCAGGCTTCTCATCCTCAGTGAGCTGGCAGAAGGAGGAAGCAAGCAATTTGAGCCCTTCAAGAAGGTTCCGGAAGAAATCCTCCAGCCTTGCCCCCCGGCCACCCTTTTCAGGCAGCTCAGAGGGAGTCCTGTCCCTTGCTGGGCAGCAAAGGGCTTTGGAAAGAGAGGGGAGGCCAGGGGCCTTGGGGAAGGGGGTCGTCTCAGTCTCATCCTACTTTGTAGGGAGGATGCTGAGGGCAACAGGCCAGGAGAAGGCAGAATAAAATGCTTGTGGCAAACAGAGCACAACTTGGCTAAGCCAACCAAGATCTGAGAAACGGGGGGTTGCCTTTCCGATCCCAGTCTGCTTGGAAATGACTGTGCTTCCCCATTCGCCTCCCACCTTACGTCACTGTACTCAGTCATGCAACAGGTATTTATTGACCACCTACTATAAGCTTTAAGTCTCCCCTCTTTGTGCTGACATGTGCTGTGTCCACTGTCTCTGTAACTCACCTCACCCTTTCCAGATCGCCCCAAACCTTGAGCTTGGGCACTGGACTGGGGTCTCCTGTGTCCTCTATTACGGACTCACACGGTTTTGCAGCCCCGATCCACCCTGTAGGTTAGCTGAGCCCGTCCTCCCGTGTCACAGGTGAGGAAACTGTGGTGGCCCACAGGGGTTAAGTGCCTTGCCTGAGGTCAGGGGTTCATCAGGAGACGGAAGAGCCTGGACTGGAGCCCAGGTGTTCAGATGCCCCGCCCATGCTTCCTCGCTGCTCTGGGCTGCCTCGCTGCTCCTAGGTCAGCACCGGGAAGACCCCGGGCCAGGACTCCCCTTCCCAGTGCCTCTGAGTCAGCACCAGGGTTTGGGTAAGGGCCAGGTCTGCCTCTGTAATTCCGAACTCGCTAGAGCTTTTCAGCTAAGCTGCTTCTCAGAACGCACACAGGTGTCACACTCGGCCCCATGCTGGCTGAGCAGGAAACTCAGCCTTGGCCCCACCTGTGCTCTGGAGTCCCTTACTCTGCCCGCTCAGGACTTAGATGCACTCACTCATTGAATGTATTTATTAAGCATCTGCTATGGGCCAAGAGCTAAGAACCCAGTAGTGAAATAGACTCATATTTAGAGTCTAGTGGGGAAGTCAGACCCAGACAGGGAAAAGTGAGATGGATGTTAGGAAAAAGGGGGCTCTGGGGTGACTGCACTGCAATCCTGGGGGAGCCAAGCTGGGCCCAAGACTAGGCAAGAGTCTTGGAGAAGCCTCTGCCCAACCTGAAGCGGCAAGGTGCTGCTGGAGCTGGAGCTGGAGCCAGCGTGGGTTCCTGGGGCTCCTCGGTGACCCATCATCAAGGGCCCAAGGAGCTGCCCTTCCAGCAGCATGAGAGCGTGGAGCCGGCAGGGAATGGGAAATAGCTAGGCCAGGTTCACTGGTTGGTCTGAACCAGTTCAGCAGCAGATTATTCGGCCGTGGCTGGCTGAGCTTCAGGCTAAGGAGCTGCTCAAATGCACAGGCCTAGTTGAAGTTTAAACCCAGCAAAAACAGTTCTCCCTGTAAATGTAAAATCTCACCCCACCCCCTTCCCTGTCTTGGCTCCCCTCCCCCCAAGATCATTAGATAAGCAGCTGCCTATCCTCACCCCTCCCTTCTACCCCTCCTCTCTGGGACAGGATGCCTCTGAGCAAGGTAGAGCTTTCCTGGACTACCCACCATAGTTAGCGTACCTGATCCTCACTCAGAGAGCAGGGCAGAGCCAACCAAGCTTCTTTCAATAGGCCCCCCAGTTTACAAGACCACAGGCAAGACTCCTCAAGGGAGGAGAGCAAGGGATGTGTCCGCAGCTCTGGGAAGGGCAGGCAGGTGCTCTCTCGTGGAGGAAGAAGGGCTCAAGAATGGCCCCTGGGGGGGGGGGGGGCGGGGGGAGTCTGCATGTATTTCAGGTTGTGGCTATTGGCTCCTGCACTCTGCTCTGACCAAGGGCTCAGCTTCTTAGATCTCCAGCTGTCTTCTCTCTGAAAGACCAAATCTAACCAATGGAACCAGAAACGTGGGGACTGCCAAGTGTGGCTTTGTCCCCGCGACTCGAAAGGAAGGTGTGCCAGGCAAGTTCAGGTGGATGCAATGTGTGTGCGGCGTGCGTGGGAGTGTGTGTGGTGTTGGAGATCATCTCTACAGACTGGAAATAAAACAGACAAACTTACCCATGTCTCGACTGGTGTGTCCTGGGGATGGGTTCCAGGGCTCAACGGATTCTGAAGAGCTAGCGAATAGAGTAACTGGATGAGTGTGTCTTGTGTACCAGGCTCTGCTAAACACAGAACTTCCTTGCCTAACAACCTAAGGAGACAGATTCTCTTTGTCATCATCCTTGTCTTACAAATGAGAACTGGCTTGGAGCAGATCCGCAATTTGTCCCCTCCCCTCCAATACACACACACACACACACACCAAGAACCTCTGTCCTAGAGCATTTTTCACATAAATCCACTACAGAAACGTCCACGGAATAGTCGTCCACGGAATAGTCGTCGATTAGCATATCCGGAGGAACTGGACTCTAATCCCGCCTCCACCGCGCTGGGTAATTCCACCTTCTCTGTGCTTCCAGTTACCGCATCAATTAAATGCAACGACGGACGGGTGACTAGGGTGTCTTGAAGATTAAATAACACACCTAAGGTGTTTTGCGGCTTCCAGGCTTTTGCTTCGTCAGCCATTACCTTGAAAGGAGCAAACAAAGCTGATGTTTGGTGCTCTTTAACCTCCTAAGTCTCCCGAGGCGAGGCTCTGCCCCATCCACTTTCTGAACGTCTTTTCTTTCACACACATCCCCCTCCGAAGCCCCTCTCAAGAGCAGCCCTGTGAATATTGGTCAAGTTCCTAACTTCCTTGACTCGGGAACCATGAATAACCACTTTCAGCGAAGTGTTATTGGGGGTTTCCACTGAATCCTGAGCGTAGAAAGTTCAGGCGTGCGCCGTCCAAACATAGAACCCAACACGCCCCGCTCAGGCTGCGAAAGCGGGGGCGGCACCTGGACGCTCCCGGGCGCAGGCGCGAGGGCCCCAGGGCTCCGCCCCCTACTGCTCGAGCCAGCCAATGGGAGGGGGCGGCCGGGAGAGCGCGAGAGTTCAGACAGAACCTCAGTCTCCCTGGACGGGAACGCGTGACGCCATCCAAGCGCGCCGGAAGTGCGGAGGCCGCCGCGCGCCGCTATCCTGGAGCGTAGGAAGTTGGCCTCGGAGCGGCCTGGGCTGTGAGGGGAAGGCCGCGCGGGGCAGCGGCGGTTGCTTCGACCACCTGAGGGCGGCGCGATGGGAGACGAGATGGATGCTATGATCCCTGAGCGGGAGATGAAGGTCAGAGACTGGCCACGGCCTCCCTCCCTTCCTTAGTCCCGGCGTTGCCTGGGAGCCCGGCTGAACGGCGAAGCGCGGGTGCCGGCTGCCCCGCCTCCTGCTTGAATATTTGCCGCGTCTAGAGTTTTCACCTGCCTGTCCTGGGCGCTAGGATGGAGCCTTACCCCACAACACCTGCCGGGGCTGGTCTTCCCGGGCTGGTCTCGTGTTACTCCAGCTGCTTACATGTGGCGGTCGGAGCCGTGATAATAAGCTGTTTATCGAGCGTTCACTGTGTGCTACGCACTGAGTTGATCGTACAGCCACCGTTCGGAATAGTTGTTAACATGGAGGAGCAAGTCCAAGTCTGGGAAGTGACTTTCCCACGGTCGCATTTGACAAGGAGGCTGAAATCTAGGCGGTGGTTGTACATTTTCTTAGCACCCTCTCCTGTCCACTCTCACGGGACGACTTCCGGAAGGTGGTCCGGGCTCGCCCAGCGCAGAGCCAGGACTCGGCCCCGGTCCGACGGAGCACTTCAGTTAATGGGAATAGAAGGGCTGTTTTGGTACCGGAAACGTGCCCGGGTCAGAAAACTACAGAGAAGGGCAGGTGACCCCAGTGATGGCTATCAACACCGGAGAGGGAGGAAGTCGCAGGAAGGTTGTAGGCGTTTGAAACCCTCAGTGTACAAAAACGAAGGCTGAGAAAGGCTGTCTTTGACTCTTAACACGTTTGAAAATGTAAGCAAAAGGGAAAATTCGCATTCTTTTCTTCACCAAAACCTCAACTTAAAGATAAGTTTAGAATGGAAGGAAAAGAAAACCTTTTACGAGTATAATACAGCTTAACATAGCGACTGGTAAATTTATGGAGCTCTTTTTGCCAAGAAAGCAATAAAAATATATATTAAAAAAAAAAAGTGGTGCACACCGGAAATTGTCTTTGAATGCATATAGGTAAATTCACTGGAGACTAGGCGAGTCGGGCATTGACAGGAGATTGGGGGAGGCTCCCAGGCCCTGCAGTTCCAAGGGGCATGAAAATGGGAGGAAGTGAAAACTTGACCTGGAGGTGGCAGGGGTGATGGCTCCCTGGTGTCAGGGAGGCAGTGTTGTGGGGTAAGGCTCCATAGTGGATGGGTCAAGCCACGCCTGGCCTCAGAGCCTATGTTAAAGGTGTGGGCTTGTGATTGTAGATCTTGAGCACCGAGATTGACCATACATGTCCTTTGGGGTTTTTTGTTGTTGTTTTTTTGTGGTGGCATTTGGTTTAGCACTTGATCCAGGTAAGTCATTCTTGGGATTTGGTTGATTTGGTTACCTTTCTGTGGCCATTATTTCCTTATATGTTTGTTGGGTACTGCACTGGGTAGTCCCGCTTACAGTGTAGTCAGGTGATGCTTTCAGTATTTAACAGTTTATTCAGCACTATTCTGGGTCAGGAGTCAATACATACTACAAAATAGGACCAGATTGTAAATAATAATAGATAATGACACAGCTTGTGTGGAGGTTAAGACAATAAATAAGCTAGAAATTCAGAAAAGGAAACATTTAGTGTGAGCTGGATTAGTCAAGGAAGTCTTCATGAAAGGATTTTTTAAAATTCATTTCGTTGGCACTATCAGGGGGCTCAGTTGGTTAGAGCGTCATCCATACACCAAACGGTTGCGGGTTTGATCCCCAATCGGCACATACGGGAGGCAACTAATCAGTGTTTCTCTCTCTCCCTTTCTCTCTCTAAAATCAATTTTTAAAAAAAACATAATAAATTTTATTTCATTGAATAAATATTAATAAACACTGTGCCAAGTACCGCAGTATGTACAGGAAGCTTGAAAATGACTAAGCCACACAGTCCTTGGCCTCGGGGTAATATGTATTTTTGTTTTACTGGAATCCAGTCTACTGGATTATGACAGACTTGATTTAATTTCCCATTTTCCCTGAATTGATCTTGTTTTGATGTCTCCCAACAGGATTTTCAGTTTAGAGCCCTGAAGAAGGTGAGGATCTTTGACTCCCCTGAGGAGTTGCCCAGGGAACGCTCAAGTCTGCTTGCCGTGTCCAACAAGTATGGCCTGGTCTTTGCTGGTGGAGCCAGTGGGTTGCACATTTTTCCTACTAAAAATCTTCTTATTCAAAATAAACCTGGAGATGATCCCAATAAGATAGGTAAGTCATTTGCTTTGTGTTGCATAGTGGGGAGGAGTGTAGTGAAGTACTAATATAGTTTCCTTCCCAAGAACCATTCTAATATTAAAATGAAAACTGCTGTTAGTCCTCAGGTTGAGCCCAAGAATAAGTTCTAGGTTAGATGTTGGAAGCCTGTCCGGTTCTCTTTGGTCCTTTGTTTTTCTCTCTTGATGAGTTGTTCCTCTGAGCTGAGTTGAGAAGAACTTACCATTCTGCCCTGCGTTTGTTTTTGCTCAGCTGCAGCGGGCTTCTGGCTCCCTTGGAGAAGGTTTGCTGCATGGCTTTTTAGTTGGCACAACAGTTCCCTCCAAACAAGTGGAAATGTGTACTATTTGCAAAAGTATGGGTACAGGTTGGCAATATTGTGACTTACAAGAAATAACATTTTTTAAAAAGTTAAAAAATATGTATATGTGTGTGTGTGTGTGTGTGTGTGTGTGTGTGTGTGTATTTGCTCTTCCTCCACAATTTCTGGCTCCCAGGTCCCACAGCTCCTGGAATTTCCTAAGTGTTGGGGCGGTAGGGGGAGTTTTGTTATGTTAGTGACATAATTTTGGAAAGCACCTAAGGTTGGGGGTTGGTTGCCAGTTAAACCAACCTTGTGATTAGAGGACTGGAACTTTTGGTATGTCCCCCTCCCGCTACCCCCTCCACTGACCAGGGTGAATTAATCACCAGCGGCCGGCGATTTGATATCCTGCCGATGTCATGAAACCCTCGTAAAAACCCAGGAGGATGGTTTGGAGAGTCTCTGAGTTGGTGACCATGCGGAGATG
Source organism: Myotis lucifugus (assembly GCF_000147115.1). Taxonomy (NCBI): domain Eukaryota; kingdom Metazoa; phylum Chordata; class Mammalia; order Chiroptera; family Vespertilionidae; genus Myotis; species Myotis lucifugus. The sequence goes on along the minus strand of NW_005871774.1, from coordinate 226,867 downwards.
CAGGGAGAGCTGCAAGCCTGGGGAGGGCATGGAGCTCCACACCTTCCCATCGACCTTGCCTATGTCGCTCTCCCATCTGGCTGTTCCTGAGTTACATCCTTTTGTAATAGACCACTGACCTAGTCAGTAACATACAGTATTTCTCTGAGTTCTTTGAACGATTTTAGCAAATTATTTAAACCCACAGAAGAGGTTCTGGAACCTCTGATTTATAGCCAGTCGGTCAGAGTGAAGGTAACAACCTGGGCTTGCAGTTGGCATTCTGAGTTGGAGGGGGTTGTTGAAACCTTCAATTTGTAGCCAGCTGGTCAGCAGCACAGAGACACTGGGCTTGTGGCTAGGCCTGAAGTGTGTGTAGAGGGGGGACAGTCTTGTAGGACTGAACTCTGAACCTGGGATCTGATACTGTTTCTGGGTAGATGATGTCAGAATTGAGTTGAATTCTCAGACACCTGAGAACTGTTTGTTAGTGTGGGGGCACCCCCCACCCCGGCATGGTAGAATGGGGTCCAGGAACCCAATTTAAGAACACTGTTTTCAACAAAGGGCGACAGCCACAGTTCATTTCCCCAGGTTGTATAAAGAAGAATTCCTGGAATACTTCATGCATCATTACAAATCTGTAAGAAAGCTGAGATTTATCTGCATGACTAGATACCAGGGCATGTGCATGGGTTTATGAACATTCCATTTCCTGCTTTGTCTTTTTTTATGTTTTCATAGTTGATAAAGTTCAAGGCTTGCTAGTTCCTATGAAATTCCCCATCCATCACCTGGCCCTGAGCTGTGATAACCTCACACTGTCTGCGTGCATGATGTCCAGTGAATACGGTTCCATTATCGCTTTTTTTGATGTTCGAACATTCTCAAATGAGGTAAGCTACGGGCAGACTCCGGTGTCAAACGGGACCTAAGGTTTCCTGGTATTGAATCATAGCCTAGAGGTTCTTGGTTGACCCTTGAAGTCTTTTCTAGTTTAAATACGGATTTTTTAAAAGTCCTTAATTATAGAACCATAGGTGTTTGAAGTAGAAAGGACTTCAAGAAATTATTTCATAATAGCACCTGCCCCAAATTATTTCATATTTTGTTTACATATGAGGCAGCGGAAGCCTAGGGGGCTCTAGGAGCTTTAGGTCACTTGCCCAAGACCGTAGAGTTAATGGGTAATGTCGGAAGTAACACAGGCTGGGTCTCTGGCCTCCTAGTGCAGTGTTCTTCCATTCCCAGCAGTTTAGTGATGATAGCAGTCAACGGTAGTGAGTGCTTGTGCTTGCTGTGCCAGGCCCGTACTGGTGCTTTACATGCCTTATCTTTGTTCATGCCTACCAGGGCCGGACACAGTAGGTACTGCTGTCTTCATTTTATCGATGGAGAAACAGCCAGAGAGTTTAAGTAACTGTTCAAGGGCCCAATGCTGTTAAGAAGCAGAGCCCAGGTTTTAATCTAGTGTCTGCTCTTTTTCGATTATTTTGCATTCGTGTATCCCCTGCTGGGAGTCCCTCCAGTGTGCTAAAATAATTGATTGCCATTTTCAACGTTGTGTTGACATTGTAACAAAGCGGTTGTTGTATAGAGCTAATTATTTTTCATTATCGAGAAGCGCGAACTGTAATTTGAGAAAACTTACATATTCAAAAATTTTCTCCAACTCTTAAACATCCATGCATTTATTAATTTATTTTTGCTCTGGGCATTTGTTTTAAAAGGCCAAACAGCAGAAACGCCCATTTGCCTATCATAAGCTTTTGAAAGATGCAGGAGGCATGGTGATCGACATGAAGTGGAACCCCACTGTGCCCTCCATGGTGGCAGTGTGTCTGGCCGACGGCAGCATCGCTGTCCTACAAGTCACAGAAACAGTGAAAGTGTGCGCGACACTTCCTTCCACGGTAGCAGTAACGTCTGGTGGGTGATGAAGGCTGTCACTAACATGCAGTAATGCTGATGTTTTAAAGTTAATTGCTGGAATTAAAAGCAAATGCATCTTTTGTTATATTTGTTATTATTTGGTAGAAGTGGAGACAATATTCTTTATTTTATTTCCACAATTAACTCCTTGAAGCCAAACAGCATCCATGATTTCACTTGAATGTGCTTGGGTTTTCTGGAGAAGGAGATGTTTTGGTATAGCTGGTTTAGAACTGTGTTTTTGAGAGTAATTGTTTCTGGATCTGAAATAGTTGTACTATGAATGTCATTTGTACCTTTAGGGGGGTGGGAGGAAAGCATCAGAAATATCAAATAGGAGCAAGACAACGATTTCTTGATGTTCGGAAACCTTCTGCGGTCCCTTGTCTTATCTAAAGACTGCAGTTTTGTGTGCTTTCCAGCTTTCTGGGCAATGCTCTATTGAAAAAGCATTCTTATCAGTCGATTCGGTGGCCCAGCGATAAATCATAATTGTATCGTCATAGTGATTTTTCTTTTTCTTACTTTGCCGAGTAAGGGTGATCCTACAGTCTCCCATGGGCTGAGAGAACAAGAGCTAGTGATTATGCTGCTGTTCGGTACAGACCTCGCTGGTTTGCTGTGTTTTCTTCCGTTTTAACGGGTGGCATTCTCTTTGCTCAGTGTGCTGGAGCCCCAAAGGGAAGCAGCTGGCCGTGGGGAAGCAGAATGGCACCGTGGTCCAGTACCTCCCTGTGAGTCTTACCGTTCTTACGGAAGCTACCCCCGGCTGGAGGGTGGTTTGGGGGTATCTGGTGTTTTTCCTATTGAAACGTTATTGATGCTCATGGCAACATAGTCGTCAGTACACAGGTGAATGCAGGAAAGAGTGGATGTCCCTTCCCTCCCATCTATGGTCCATCTCCCAGGGCACCCTTTCTCTGCCTGGTCATAGCCTTCCCGACTTTTCCGGATGCTCATATAGATAGTCTATGTGCGTGCATTACTTTTGTTCTGCTTTTTAAATAAAATGTAATCATATTTACACAAAGCTCCCCAACTTTATATTCCTAATTCACTTTATATTCCCCAGAAACAGAGCTGCAGGGGGAAGGGGCTGGTGAAAGGCTAGAGCTGTAATGCAGGAGCACTTGGGGTTAAAGCCCAGTGTTTGTCTTCTAGCTGAGTCCATCTGAAAGGTTCCGTTTCTCTAACTGCAGGCAACAAAGACAGCGATGCTGTGTAGTCGCATGTGCACTGTCTCATCCTGTCCCTGTGGGTTTTCTGAGATACTGCTCACCATTGTTGGTTTGGGGATTATTTCATTTGACACTTTTTTCAAATCTCTTTCAGACTTTGCAGGAAAAAAAAGTCATTCCTTGTCCTCCATTTTATGAGTCAGATCATCCTGTCAGAGGTAACTCATCTGCTTTTTTGGGGGCCGACCTTCAATAAGGTGCTGTCTGCACTCCAGACATTTAAGTCACGTGCTGTACTACCTGCCCACCCAGGAGAGCGTTGGTGCCTCCTCTCTGAACACTCTCCTCCTGTCAGTCGGTGTAGCAGTGACCTGGTGGACACCTGTGTCTCATGGGAGATGGCTTAAATGGATCCTAATTTTCACATTAGACTTGTTCATCGTTTTCCCTGATATAATCCACCAGGAAAAAAAAGTACCACTTTGGGATGAATTTGGGCTTCGGATCAATGAAATCTAGACCTTGGTTAAAGCTATAGTAGTTGGGTTTTTTATCCATAAGATGTAACTTGGTAACATGCAGAGCTTTCCAAACAAGGAGCTTTATTGGAGTGTGTGTCTCAGTTCTAGATGTGCTGTGGATCGGGACCTATGTCTTCACAATAGTGTATGCCGCTGCCGATGGGACCCTGGAGACGTCTCCGGATGTGGTGATGGCTCTGCTCCCGGTGCGTATGGGAAAGGGGTCTGTCCTTTGGGAGTTACAGGAGTCCTGTAAGAAAGTTTGAGGCTTAGGCTTCAGTTTTCTTTTCTTACTTGTGATGGTGCAACTTCAGGTGCCCCATTGGCCTGGGGACCAAAGTTATGTTACTGGTCCGAATGAGGATCAGCTCACCCGATGCGCAGCAAAGCCAAATACTGAGTGAACGTGGAGGTTTCCAATGGAGAAGCTAAAGCCGTTTTATTTGCCTGCAAGGAGAATGGGAAGCTATCGCTTAAGACCTGGACTCCCTGATGGCTTTTAATGAAGGATTTTTAAAGGCAGATGTTGAGGGGTAGAGGTTAGGGGGAGCAGAGTGCTGGCTGTGTGGGTTCTGACTGGAGGGCCGGGAACTTGGCCATTTACGGTAAGACATGACAAAGGCTTCAGCACCAGGTCTTCTTGCACAGCGGCCCCCTCGCTTCTGGAAGGGTTCCGGTCTCCAAGGTCTGGTGTTCAGGTTCTGGTCCTTCGGTTCCATGAGGAGGGAGAAACTGGTTCAAGGTGCAGCCCGAGGTGGTGGTCTCTCCGCACTGTTTTGGCTGCGTGACTTGCGGTCTGGTCTGTCTGCTCTGAAAGGCGACTCAGTATCTTGTCAGAAACAGGACAGGACCATGTAGAGCTGGTTCTGCAGCTACAGTATGGTTTCTGCTTCAAGCACACACTATTGTGATCATACTGTGAAAAAAAATTGTAAAACTTGTTTAAGCTGTAAACTGAGTCTTAGTAGATGTTAACTTGGTAAGACATTTTAGAAAAGCAAGAAAATATCCTGGCTTTTAAAATGCTTTCACTTATTTATTCATCCGCCATGTATCCAGTGCCTGCAGTGTGCTGGGCGATGCTTTAAAGCTGAGATTCCAGCGTCCTTGCTCTTGTGGAGCTGACATTCTAGTGAATGTGCCAGTCCAAAGATAAGCATGACACCGGGGAAGGATAGGGTGACGGCGGAAATAAAGCAGGCGAGTGAAGGGGCCAGTGATGACCTGGTGCAGTGAGATGGGGTGGCTGAGGAGGGCCTCTGAGGAGGGGCCATTGGAGCAGAGAACCAAGTGAAATGAGGGAGGGAGTCATGTTGAAGAAAGAAAAGAACGCTAGTATCTACACAGTCTCACTAAATGGCAATAGCATTGAAAAGAAGACTAATGAGGCTGGACTTATATTTCCAAATCATACTCGCTTTAAAAGTCCAGAAAGACATTTGAAAATACAGAAATAAATGTTCAAATGCAATAAAAGGGAGAGTTAACACTTTCATTCTGTCTTGCAACCTTGCTTTAACTTAGTAGTAAGTTACAGGCAAATTTCTTTGTCAAATGAAATGTGATTCGGCTTTAAACAGATTTATGTAGCTCTGTTTTGAACTTGGGTTCCTGATACAGTTGGATTTCTAAAATATGTTTACGGTTACACTCCGCCTAACTCACAGGTCTGTGTTCTGACCACTGCATCGTGCGACATCATCATAGAGTCTGCACTTTCCCAAACCCAGTGGTCCACATACTGCACGCCTCGGCTGTGTGGTACAGCCCGTTGCTCTGTAGGGAGGGAAAATAACCCTTATGCCAAGTAGACATTTTGGGGTGGCAGATTCTGTTCCCCTACAGCTCCTAGGTTACAAACCTGTTTAGCATGTCATTGTACTGAACACTGTAGTCAGACGTAACAGCGGTAAGTATTTGTGTTACCATCATGATGGCTAAGGTGTTCTGGCTACTGTGTCACTAGTCAATAGGAATTTTTCAGCTTTAGTGTAATCTTATTGGACCACCATCGTAACGTGTGGTCTGTTGTTGTTTGAAATGTCGTTATGCAACTCATGAATGTATTAAATGTATTCCTTATTTCAAGATATCATTAAGATTTCTATTTCCAGGGATAATATTAATACTAACATGTATTTATTGAGGGCTCACTTTCCTTGTACTGGGCTAAACTTCCTATGTATCATTTTGTTTCATATTTACAACAGCCTTTGATGTTGCTTAGCAGATATGTTATATGTGTGAGAAACTGAGAAGCAGAGGTCGAGTAATCTGTCCGTGCTCGTCCACCAGCCAGAAGGTGACAGGCAGTTTGAGTTCAGCTTGGTTGACGCCATCACTCCTGTTCCTTTATTACACGGTGCTGCCTTTATATCATGTCTGTACATTTGGACATAGGTTTTTGAGCAAATTTTCTCATAAAACGTAAATGGTTTTCTCATTTGAGAGCCATTCACTGTGTAGGACTAAGGGAAAGTCACACCTGAGATTTTTTCTCATTCTGTTTGTTGTAGAAAAAAGATGAAAAGCACCCAGAGGTGTTCGTGAACTTCATGGAGCCCTGCTACGGCTGCTGCACGGAGAGGCAGCACCACTACTACCTCAGTCACGTGGAGGAATGGTGAGCCGCCAACCAGGTCGCCGCGCCCACCCCCCCATTGCCCCCAGCTCTCACCGAGGCACTTCCGCGGCTCTGCAGTTGTTTCTGTAAGAGGAAAGTAGAGGCTGAGGGGCCATGAACATATTTGCAGCCGATGCTAGTTAATGCCTTTCTGGCTACTCCTCTAGTTTCCTAGCCTTGTATTTAGCTCAGATATGTGCTAATCTTAAAAATCCCCTTTTCTTAACAACCCAGTGACAATTTATGAAAATACTGATGTTCAAGGTGCATATTAGAAGTTGCCCTTGAGCCCAGGCCAGTGCGGCTCAGTGGATAGAGTGTCAGCCAGCACACTGAAGGGTCTCAGGTTCAATACCCAGTCAAGGCCATGTATCTGGGTTGCAGGTTCAATCTTTGCCCCGTTCAGGGCGCATGCAGGAGGCAACCAATCGATGTTTCTCTCTCACACATCAATGTTTCTCTCCCCCACCCCCTTTCCTGCTCTCTCTAAAAATCAGTGGGGAAGAAGATCCTCAGGTGAGAATTAACAAATAAGGAAATAAATAAGAGCTGCCCTTTGGGAGCAGACGCTCCCTTGGGTAGAGGGCTTGAACCAAGGCTCCTGTTCCTCCCCCCGGATTGCTCCGTCTGGAGGACTGCTCACTGGGGATTCCGACTAGATTCTGTGTGGCTCTCCCTGTCTTAGGTCGGTAGGTAGTTGACCAAGTGTCCCGGGATTTGTCCTGTGAGCTAGGAGTTAAGATTTACATCTGAGAATCTCACCTTTCTTCAACCATAGAAAACGTGCTTTCCTCCTTGACACCTCCAGGCGATCCTCATAGACGTTTCCATGGACTCGGGTTGGGTTAGACTCGTTGCTGTGTTTTAATGTCGTGGTCTTCGGTTTTTTTCTCTGAAGGGATTTAGTGCTGGCGGCATCTGCGGCTTCCACGGAAGTGAGCATCCTTGCTCGACAGAGCGACCAGGTAAAGTCCTCTCGTTTGTCACTTCGGGGGAAACTTTTCTGAGAAAGGTGTTAGAGGGAATTAATTATGGGGATAAGAATTAGATGACCGCACATCCCTGTTAATGAATTCCGGGTGAGAGCAAAGCTTCAATGACAAAGTGTCCTTGGATATTGCACTGGACAAACACGGGTGTCAGAACTAGTTCTTTGGAGTCATAAAAGCGCTCTGTTCTCTTAGGATCCGTCCGTGGTGTGTGGGTCAAACGCACTATATAATCGACCTCCAACAGGAGTGGACCTGGGTGTGTGGGAGGGTTCTCCTGCCTCGTTCTGTTTTACCCGCTTTGTTTCCTTCCTATTGCTTGAACCTGCCCCTTCTAGTCAATGAACTGTAACCCGTCCTTGATGAAGCGGGAGGAACATGCAGGTCCTACCACACTGTCACTCACCGGAAGCTGAGGCTGCCTGTGACAGGAGGACCCACCTCCCTCCTCTCATTCCCTCCTGGCAGCAGGAGCTGGGCTGGTGGTGGCTTATGGAGAGGCACCACAGAGGAGGCGTGTTGAAGGGAAACTTCTTTTCAGACTCTGCCTTGAGCTTTAAAATGTTTTGTGCGCCCCACACGCACATACGTCTGGCTCTTCCCCCAATCGGCATCTGTCCATCACTGGGTGGCAGGGCTCCCGCTATAAGTGCATGGTTGTCAGAGTGTCAAGGTGGGCCACTTTGGAGTCAGAGGTCAGAGGTCAGTCCAGTTTACTCTTGGATTGACTTCAATAATGATTTCCTGATAGACAAATATTTTGTGTATTCACACATTAAAAATACACCATTATCTTTGCTTTTTATCAAAATAATTTGTGTACATGGAGCAGGGCTTATAAATGAAAAAATTGCCCTGCCTCTCCCCATCTGGGTCCAGTTTGTTCTCTAGAGGGGACCATTTTTAACCTGTGAATTCTTCCTTCTAATGATTACCTCCTTATTCCTAAGTAATGACTTGCTTTCTCACGAGTTACTCATGATTAGTTTTAGACCTTCCTGGCTGTTACGGCAGATGAGGATTTAGCTCACATACAACTTTCAGATCCCCCTTTCTTCCTCTCAGTAGGGTTACAGCACCATTTTAGTTTCTTCTTTTGATTACCCTTGTAACTTGCATTTTTACCCTCATTTCTGATGCTGCCACCACACACTATACCCCTTGATCTTCCCCTTTGTGAGAGGAATATCTCAGCAGCCCCACCCTGGCCTTTAGCTCCCCTTCCTCACCCCACCTTCCGGCTGTTACTGTGTGTCTGTCTGTCACGGTACCACACTGTCACTGTGCTTTGTGTTCTGTAGTGATTAAGTCTTCATTTTGTCTACAGATTGTTTTCCAAAGTTGAAATCAGTTTTGTTTATATTGTCATGAATGCGAGTGTTGCTCATGCCATAGCTAAGTCATGGAACGCGATATGTTCCCTTGCCTGGGCAGCTTCTTGTTTTTCTCAGTTACTCATTGAACACTCTTCCCTTTGATTCGTGTTGCCAGTTTTGGTCAATGCTGAAAGTCAGACAAAATGTTAGTGATTTTTAAAAGTCAGAAATCATTTGTTGGAAGGAACAGAGCCCACTCAAGCAAACTTAAGGAAAGGGGGAGTTTCTGGGAAGTCTTAGCGGTTTCTCAGAGGCAGGAGGATGGACCCGTGGGGAACTCACACAGGGAACTGAGAAGAACTAAGGTTACCTTGTCTGTGTGCCAGTGAGCACAGCCTCTGCCCAGCTGTGTAGGTTTCCTACGCAAGGCTGCAGGAGGGGTCAGCGGGGGTCCTGGTCGCAGTCCCGGGCTCCAGGAGCAGGGGTGACTGGCTGAGTGCAGTGATGAGTTTACCCGGCAAGCTCAGGGTTCTGCCTGGCTGGGGTGGGCAGTCGGCACTGTTTATGCCAGTGATGGCGAACCTGTGACACGTCTCACCTCTGACACGTGAACTCATTTTTTTGGTTGATTTTTCTTTGTTAAATGGCATTTAAATATATAAAATAAATATCAAAAATATAAATCTTTGTTTTACTATGGTTGCAAATATCAAAAAATTTCTATATGTGACACGGCACAGAGTTAAGTTAGGGTTTTTCAAAATGCTGACACGCCGAGCTCAAAAGGTTCGCCATCACTGGTTTATGCACAAGGCAGGGACTTGGTGCCCCAGAAGCAGAGGGATGGTTGATTTGGAAAATTAACCTCTTGCTTCATGGGATAGTCGTGACTTTTAGACTCTCTCTCCAGAGTTCAGTCTCGGTCCACACCTAAGTCTACCCGTGCGAGTTGTCCTTTCTCTCATGTCTGCACAGTACTGGGAGGAGCCAGTGCCGAGCTCTGACCCCCGTGCATTTTCTCTGCTTCTCCTTTTCAGATTAATTGGGAATCGTGGCTCCTAGAGGATTCTAGTCGAGCTGAACTGCCTGTGACAGACAAGAATGATGACTCCTTGCCCATGGGAGTGGCCATAGACTATACTAACCAGGTGGAAATTGCCATCAGTAAGTGTAGCCTGATGTCGCTCAGCACATCATTTCTGACACTGGTTAACATTTTTTAAAAAATATATTTTATTGATTTTTACAGAGAGGAAGGGAGAGGGATAGAGAGTTAGAAACATCGATGAGAGAGAAACATCGATCAGCTGCCTCCTGCACACCCCCTACTGGGGATGTGCCCGCAACCAAGGCACATGCCCTTGACTGGAATTGAACCTGGGACCCTTGAGTCCGCAGGCAGACGCTCTATCCACTGAGCCAAACTGATCAGGGCACAGTGGTTAACATTTAAGTCCAGTTCTCCATGTTCCTGGCGGAATCTCCTCTGCTGGGCACTGTGAACTGGTAGCACATTGCTCCAGCACTGAACTAATTGTCATGGACACTTATGGGAGAGACCGAGGCCAGAGACCGAGGCCAGACGCTCTCGCATCTGTCTGTATCTTTACACTTTAGAACAAGGCGGAAGGGGTTTCAGTTTTGCTTCTCTGCCCATTCCAGTTCCCCAGTGACCTGCCCAGGGAGCAGTGCCCTAGGCCGGTTCTGTGTAGCAGCACTTGGTTTGAAGGCACGGATTAGCCTCTGAACTGGGCCTGAGTGTGTGCTCTATGTGCAGCTGCTCCCGGCTGGAGCTGGGCAGAGCTGCAGCCCCATGGACCGCGCAAGTGCAGCGGAGCCATATTCTTTGGTGCTTCAGTTAGAGAGGATCCCTGTCGTGCACCACGTGGCTCCTCATCCTTTCCCGGGTCAGGTTATTTGGTGAGATTAGCTCTTTTACTCCAGTTCTCTTGAAGTCTTACTTGACAAAATCCATGCTTGTGATTCAGCTGTCAGTGAGTATAGTTTGACTCACCTTTGTGTCCTACTCTGTGTTTTCTAAAGAGTCTAGTCTCATTTTTCTACCAAACCAGCCACTTCCTGGAGACTCCTGTTTTGGTCAGGGGAGCGCTGACCTTATCTCCTGACACTGGGGCCCTCAGGAAAATCCAGGGAGCTTTGGGAGAGTCCGAGCTGCTCCCGGACGGCTGGGCCTCGATGCGCGCCCGGCGGATGGTGGCTGTCAATCAGGAGCCTCCATGCAGGCCTGGCGGGCGGTGACTATCCGGCCAAGGCAGCGGCTCTGGGAAGGATGGTTGGGAAGAAGCTGTTGAGACTTCCCCCGAGGAGCTGCCTGGAGCTGCGGGCAGTCAGCCCCTTCTGGCCCAGGCAGTCCTTCCCTCTTTCTTCACTTTTGTTTCTTTTTTAACAGCTGACGAGAAGACTCTTCCTCCGGCTCCGGTTCTTCTGTTACTCTCGACAGATGGTGTGCTCTGTCCATTTTACATGATCAACCAGAACCCCGGAGTGAGGTCCCTCATCAAGACACCGGAGCCGCTCCCACTGGAGGGAGAGCGCCAGCCCAGGTCGTCAGGTATGTCTCCCCTTCGGCAGGAAGGAACGCCAGGGGCCGGTACAGGGCTCTTCCCAAGGAGGGAAGCATGTGAGAATACAGTTATCTCGGGACAGTCATTCTTACTGCATCGGGGACTCCGTTTTTCTTAGAATAAACATGCACACACTTGCCTTCCCTCACTCACGAGCTGTATTCTCCAACCTGTACTTCACTTCAGAGGAAAAGGAAGCTCGGCCAATGGGCTCCATCAGATAGTTTACCAACAATACCCTATTGTGGGACTGTACAGTATATGGTCGGAATCCTGAGGGCAGATTTAATCATGAGGGATTGCGTAAGTAAATGATTGTGCATTCATACACTGAGTGCCTTATAACTATTGAGAATGATATGTATGGAAAGGAAAGAGTTAATGTGATATATCATAAAAGCACTATATACTGTGAGAAAAATGTGTACATAAAAATACTTAAAAGATTGATTTTTAAAATAAAAACTGGTTATTTACATTTATTTTATTAGAGAGATTAAGTATATTTATTTTTTGTGAATTAGTTTCCCAGCTTTTGTCTATTAGAGTCTTATAATTTTCAAATCTCAATCTGTATTCATTCTTGCTGCAGATTTTTTTAATTTACCTTTTAGTTATGTAACTATCTTTTTATATAGTCAAATATTAATCCTTTGTGGTTCTTTTTAAAAAAACATTTGTATTGATTTCAGAGAGGAAGGGAGAGGGAGGGAGAAATAGAAACATCAATGATGAGAGAGAATTCTTGATTAGCTGCCTCCTGCACACCCTTTACTAGGGATCAAGCCTGCAACCCGGACATGTGTCCTGACAGGGAATAAACCATGACCTCCTGGTTCGTGGGTTGACGCTCAACCACTGAGCAACACCAGCCAGGCCTTTTTGTCATTTCTGGATTTATTAAGTTAGCCTCTCAGAGATTAAACTCATTTTTGCCTCCTTTGAGATACAGTGTATATGTGCTTTTGTGTGTATCTTTATTCACCTGAACTTGCTTTCAGTGACTTACAGGTAGAGATGTGAATTACAAGCTTTCCTGATTGGGATGCAATGTTGCCGGATGACTTGCTTTTCGCGTTGAGAAGTGTACTTTTCTGTATTACTCAGCTGGGCATCCATGAAGTGCTGTCAGTCAGTCTAACGTCTTCCCCCGTTTCCTTTTCCTTCAAAGCTCTGTCATCTTCTAGGGAACGTTTGCTGTGGAACGTGAACCAGCAACTCCATCTCCCGTGTTTCTTTCTCCTTCATGCAGCAGGACCTTCATTTCTGGCTTCCTTCTGCCACAAACCCTTTCCGCTGGCCTTCTGTTATGTGGCCCTCCACCGTATGGTGTTGACTCGTCCCTTCCTTCCCCCATTTCTTCATCACAGGAAGTATTCCCACGACCCCAACCTCGCCCGTCCCGCAGAAACCCGAGGCTTCAGCAGCTGCAGCTCCTGTCTCCGTTCCACCTTCCCTGCCGGCTGCTCCCACCGCCACCTTCTCTCTGCCCTCTGCTGTGGGGGCCTCTGCCGCGTTCTCCTTTGGTTCTTCGTCCTTGAAATCATCTGGGTCTGTTGCTGGGGAGCCCCCTCCGTACCCCAGTGGTTCTGACACTTCAAAAGCAGCAGTGGGCTCCGGTGCAGCCACCTTTTCATTCGCTCCTCCTCAAGCCCCCCTGGCACCCACGCCCGCGGCCTCTCCCATGGCACCCGCAGCTGCTTCGTTCTCCTTTGGATCATCGGGTTTTAAGCCTCCCTTGGAAAGCACACCAATGCCAAGTGCGTCCACTCCCGGCATTGGGTTGAAGCCCTCCTTCCCACCCTCAGCCTCCGCTGTCAAGCTCAACCTTGGCGAAAAGTAAGTGGCACTTGGGTTTGATTTTCCCGTAGGGTGGGTGGGGGTACCCACGTTATTCACCGAAAACAGCTGCTGTGAGTGCAGTTACTCAGTGACTTTCTGTGGGGTTTTTTGTTTGTTTTTCATTTTTTTCCAAAGTAATACTAGCAAATGACAAAAAATCCAAATAACATAAAAGGTTTGCATTTCATTCGTATCCAGAAGGGTTTCTTAGATTATTATTATTTTTATTATTATTATTATTATTATTATTAGAGCTTTATATTTAGTTTTTTGCTTTTTCAGGTTTCAAATGTAGGTGATATCCCTTATTTAAAAAATGTAGCCACACAAAGTATATATCCTGTAGGGGAAGTGACTCTCTTGTCCACCCTTGAGACTCTGCACTGTTTTCTATGTGGCCACCAGTGAGCGTGTGAAATTGTATTCACATCGGATGACTCCTGCTTGGCAGCCCCGTGGCTTCTCGTTGCTCCGAGTACAGCCCAAACTTTGTAACTTGGTATCCCAGTTCCCTCCAGATCTGGATCGACCAGCTCACTCATCTTACTTTTTACTTCTTTATCTGCTTGTGGTGTTCTCCCCACTAGACTGTAAGCCTCCTGAACGAAGTGATTCCTTAGACCTCGTAGCCCTTCCCAAGACAGCCATCCGGAGTAAACACTACCAGCACTCCCACACTCATCTGGACTCTCGTGGCTGTGGTGTTGTCACCACTGCCACCATTGTCATTGCCGATGTTGAATTGTCACACAGTCACTTCATTCTAATAGTTGCCTGCTGTTCCATTTTGTGGCTGCATGTTTATTTATTGTCCCATCATCGAATGCTGGATGTTGAGATTGTTTACAGACGTTTGCTCTTTAGGTGAAACTTACCTGACCTTCCCCATGGACTGAACATCCCAAAGAGGGTGACCTGCTTCCCTCTTCCTCTCTCACTCCTCAGAGGCTGTGATCACCCACAACGAGCTCTCAGTAATGTTGGCAAAACGAGGTTACTGAACTCTCCTAAGCATAACTGAGTCCCACCCTTTTGCTCTACTCAGCTTGATAGAATAGAAAATATTTCATATCATGATAGACTTAGTTTCATTTTCCTGTTAAGTATTTATTTGATATTTTTATTGACTAACTCATTCCTAAATAAGCAGAAGATCAGACCAATGTTTCTTGCAGCTTTCACCTTTTATAAAAAGTGGCTAAGCATTTACCTTTCTTGAAGGCTAAGAAGTATGGATAGTAGGTTATCCTTTGATGACTTTGCTCATGAGCAGCACGGAAGAGTCTTCAGCAGGCTATTCTGATGCATTCGGGCTGCCGTTCCCAGGTTCACTGCCGTGGCTGCCTCTGCTCCTAACAGCACACCGAGCACACCCCCGATGCTGCCCTTCTCCGCCTCCAAGCCAGCTTCTTCCGGACCTCTCAGCCACCCCACGCCCCTCTCAGCAGCATCCGGCTCCGTGTCAGCCAAGTCCTCAGCCTCCCCCTCAGCATCAGGTAGGGTTTAAATACCCTGCTTTAGAGCTCCATCCTGAATTCTCAGATTAGCTTCTCTTAGTAGTTAAGCCCAGCTAAGGTAGTTGGACTTGGTTATTTTTTTGTGCCTCCTGTATCTCAACCTGACGTGCTATGACACACACTCTGCTCTCTGCCTTAGGAAGCTTCGCAGGGGCCTCAAGGCTGCCACGCCTTCTCTGACACTCCTCCTGCGCACTTGACACTTGATGATGCGAGTTGTTGTCCAGCCTTTATCTTCCCTGGGAGCCTGCCCCCTGTGAAGGGCCAGAACAGAACAATTCTTTAAGCCTCAGTGGCTGTCACACTATTGCCTCTAGTGGCTGTCTTGAATTTTCATACTCAGCCCTACTGTGAGCAGATTTATTAAATAAAGATCATCGTGGAAATAATTATTATAGCCAGGTTCAATTGAAGTGCATTATGAAACTCCAAGAGCAAATTACCTTTTTTTCCTACCAAACCTGCAGAAATGTTGCAAAAGTTATATAATGAACTAGGAGCCCAGCGCCTGATTTGAAATCGCGAGGCGCTGCCCACCCTCAAGTTGCCGGTCTGGCCCTGACTCCTTCCCCGGGCCCCCAGCAGCCATGACCGCTGCCGGTCCAGCCCTGCCTCCCTCTCCAGCCCTTGAAGCAGCCGTGGCCGCTGCTGATCGGGTCCTCCCCCAGTGCAGGTGTGCGGAGGCCCCTGCTGCCCCGCCCCCAACGCTGCTCGTCCAACCTCCTGTCCGATCAACCCATTATGACATCCCTGTTAATTAGTTTATTTCTCTTATTTTATATATATAGATACTATACCCTTCACCAAAATTCAACACTTGCTAAAATTGTGCACCATTTGTTATAATACATTTTTTCCTAAAACCTTTGAAAGTTAATTACAACATGAAACACTTCACATCTAAGTACTTCAGTATCTCTACTAAAAACAAGGGCACACAATCCATTGTCACTGCAGGAAATTTAACAATAATCTATCACCCATATGCACATTTCCACAGTTACCCCCATAATGGTTTTTATGGGGTCTCCCCCTTTAAGCCAGGAGCCAATCAGTGATCACAGTATATTCCAACTGGGTCTCAGTCTCATACACTTTCCACCTTTTTGTCTTCACAGCACTGACATTTTGGAAGAGGTCAGGCCAGTAGGTTTGTGGGCGGTCCCTCACTTTGGACCTAGTTGTCCTGCATGATGAGGTTCAGGTTAAGCATTTTGAGCAGTAACACCACATAGGTGACGCGCATCACACTGCATGATTGGTTTGTCCTGACATAGTGATGTTCTTTGGTCCATTGCTTAAGGTGGTGTTTGCCAGACCTGTCTCAGTTTTTAACTTGGTTATTGTCATGAATGCCAGCAGTAATACCTAGCCAGACATTTAGGTAACCATTTGGTGTTTGTGTGATGGGAATAATTTTATTTCGGTAAATATCAAGCAGACATTGAGCTGTGAAATACCTGAAATCATCTCTTTACCTGCTGCTCAGGAGAAAGGGCTGCGTTGCGGGTTTGCCAGTCACCTCATGCTAGGACTTTTCATGAGATTCTGAAGGCATCGTATAAGACCCAAAAGTTCAGAAGCCTCGCCTTAGTCTTTTCATGTCTCTTTATGGTTTGGGAGAGAAAACTGGAATCTTAGTGCACATTTACTTTCTTACTTTCTGCTGCTCACCACTCAAATCTGCCCCACCCTGTGCCATTATTTAATTCTTAAAGTTTGGGGGGGGGGGTCCTAGTTATTGGTTCTCAGTCCCAGTTGCACACTAGACTCATGGGGGATCCATCCCCTAGTAGTGTAATCAGACTCTCTGGAGTGACACTTGGGGTTTTGGTATGTTTGTATTTTTATTTTTAGTATTTTATTTTTATCCTCACCTGAGGACATGCTGAGAGAGAGGAAGGGAGAGTGGAGGAGAGAGAGAGAAAAAATCAGTGTGAGGGAGAAACATCAATTGCTTGCCTTCTGCACACTCTCCAACTGCATCAAACTCGTAACCCAGATATGTACCCTGACTGGGAATTGAACTGCCAGCCTTTCGGTGCACACACAGGCCAGGTGGTGTGTTTGTTTTCTTTTAAAAGTTTCCCTGATTGCCCTGAACAGTTTGGCTCAGTGGATAGAGCGTTGGCCTGCGGACTGAAGGGTCCCAGGTTCGATTCCAGTCAAGGGCATGTACCTTGGTTGCAGGCACATCCCCAGTAGGGAGTGTGCAGGAAGCAGCTGAATTGATGTTTCTCTCTCATCGATGTTTCTAACTCTCTATCCCTCTCTGTAAAAAATTAATAAAATACATTTTAAAAAATAAAAGTTCCCCTGATGATTCTAACTCGCAGCGGGTGAGCCTTGTGTTAGAGCAGTGGTTCTCAACCTGTGGGTCGCGACCCCTTTGGCGGTCGAACGACCCTTTCACAGGGGTCACCTAAGACCATCGGAAAACACATATATAATTACATATTGTTTTTGTGATTAATCACTATGCTTTAATTATGTTCAATTTGTAACAATGAAAATACATCCTGCATATCAGATATTTACATTACGATTCATAACAGTAGCAAAATTACAGTTATGAAGTAGCAACGAAAATAATGTTATAGTTGGGGGTCACCACCACATGAGGAACTGTATTAAAGGGTCGCGGCATTAGGAAGGTTGAGAACCACTGTGTTAGAGGCTTCCAGGAGGGTCCGACGACCCTGTGAGTTCTTACAAGGTGATGGGGATCATTGGTCTCATCTGATGGTTTAAACTCCTCAGTTCCCTGAGGTGCACCAGGAGCCTCTGTGAGGAGGAAGGAGAGGCCAGCTGACTGGCCTGGGCCTGCCCACAAGTTCTCCTGCCTGTTCTCAGAGACACCCTAGTTTTATCTGCTTTATGAAAGAATTCCTGCAGCTAAAAATGGAATGCGTGCTTTTTAGTTATCTTGGAACCGGGGCTAACACAGCTGTGGACATCACTCCACAGTGATGACAAAGATCATAAAGGGGCCAGGGACAATGCGAAGCTTTACTATTGTTTGAGGAAAGGGCACTTGAGACGGGAGAAGTAGCGGGAGTAAATGCTGTCTGTTTTAACGGACTTCTTGTTCTGGCAGGGCGATCTGCTCATGGCGGCCCAGGCCCAGTGTCCTCAGTGGGGCAGAAATCACCCAGGATAACCGCTCCGGTGGCCAAGGCGGGCTCTCCCCAGGTACTTGAACCTCACTCGCAATCCTCTGCCTGTTCATTTACTGCCCCTGCAGACATGTTTATAAAATGGGTTTTTGTGTTTTAAAATTTACACTTTTGCAATAGTTCTTAGGACTGTGTGGTGGGAAATATGTGAGTTTTGAGTATTTGTAATGTGTGCTCTGTGCTCACATTACAAATGTATCTCAGCTCTAGAGTCTTTGCGCCCTTTGCTCTGCTGGGTCCTGAGCTTACGCAGGAACTAACGCTATCAGTTTGTCGTAGTCTCTTGTTGTCTGAAATGCATCTGATATTTCTCTTATTCTCAAAGTAATCAAGAAATCTATCCAGTGGCCCTTTTCCTCACCATCTCGGTTGATTTTACTTATTTAACTTTTATTGACATATTGTATACATAGGGAAAAGAGTACTCATGCGAGACACACACGCCTGAGTGAATTGTCACCAGCTGGATACACCTGGGTAACCAACACTCAGATTGAGGAATGGAATGTGACTGGGACCCCAGAATGCCCCTCGTCTGTGCCCTTCCAGTTGCTACCTTGCCAAAGGGGCTCAGCTGTCATAATTTCTGACAGTACAGCTTAGCTTAGCCTGTCTGTACCTTCTATAAACGGAATCACACGGCATGTATTCTTGTATCTGGCTGTTTTGCTCATCATTATGTTGGTGAGGTTTATCTATATCATATGGGGTGGCTATCCTACATGTGTTCATTCCATCTCAGTGGGCATGCCAGCAGCTCCCAGGTTTGAATTATGTGAACAGTGTTGCAATGACCCTGCTAGGTGATGTTACTCAACGTATGCATTTCTGTTGAGTAAATACCCATGTGGAATTGCTGGTCCTAGACGGTGCCTTTATTCCTCGCAATTCCCAGGCGTGTATGCGCGTTCAGCTGTTCCACGTCTTCACCAATCTTGGTATTTTTCATCGTTTATTGTTGGTGTATTTTGTGGTTTCAACTTGTATTTCCCTGATGACCAGTAAAATTGAGTTTTTCCATGTGATTATTGGTCATGTGAATATGGGTGACTGTTCACGTTTTTTTACTCATTTTTCTATTGAGTTTTCTGTCTTTTTTTAGTGATTTGTAAGAGTTAGTTCCACACATATATATGCACATACGCGCACACACATATAATGTAACTACTTTCTTAGTATGTGAATTGCCTTTTCATTCTATTTATGGTTTCTTTTGATGACTGCAAATTCTTAATTTTAATATAGTTTCATATATCAATTTTTATTTTATGATTAGTTCTTTCAGTGTTCTATTTTAGAAATCATTTCCTATTCCAAGGTAAAAAAATATTTTTATTTTTCAATTACAGTTTACTTTCAGTATTATTTTGTGTTAGTTTTAGGTGTACAGCATCGTGGTTAGACAGTCATACTTTACAAAGTGTTCCCCTCCTATGTTTATCTAAAAGCTGTATTATCTTTTCATATTTAGATCTACAGTCTGTCATATCAGTTTATTTTTATGGTATAACTTAAAGATGATTTTATGTCAGTTTCCCACTAGGTTATGTTAGTATCCTCAGAACAGGAGTCATGTCTTTTCTTCTGTCACTCTCTCAGCCAACCCCCACTTGCCCTCAGCACACAGTACAGGCACACAGTAAATAGTTCACAGGTCTGGCTTTTGGCACAGTGCCGGACACATGGTGTTTGTTAAATAAATGTTTGCTGTTTTAGTGAATACATATACATTTTTTAAAAATATATTTCTTTATTGATTTCAGAGAGGAAGGGAGGAGAGAGAGATAGAAACATCAATGATGAGAGAGAATCATTGATCGGCTGCCTCTTGCATGCCCCCTACTGGGGATTGAGCCTGCAACCCAGGCATGTGCCCTTGGCCGGAATCGAACCTGGAACCCTTCAGTCCGAAGGCTGAAGCTCTATCCACTGAGCCAAGCCGGCTAGGGCAATCCATACACATTTTAAAAACTCTATGTTAATTGCTATAGGGCCACCTCACCTCAAGTAGTCCCCCCTTTTATTCTCTTTATATGTTCCTGTTTACTATTCCATATCACTATCACCAGCTGAAATTTATCTGATTTGTTTACTTTTTATTATTTGTTTTATCCCAGTAGAAGATACGTTCCCTGAGTGTAGGGATCTCATTTATCTTGTTAACCTCTTCTCCACTGTCTAAGCATGCCTTCTACCAAGCAGATACCCAGTAAATCCGGGCTCAAAGGAATGAATGACAGAACAATGACTGTTTCGAGAGTGACACCACCTGTGATAGGCATGGAATTCAAGAAGCCGTGTTTGGAGTATTGGGTACATTTTAAATGTTTTATCTTCCATTTCAGGCGAAGTCACTTGCGACTCCTGTGACAGAAAAGCAGGGACATCAGTGGAAAGAGTCAGACCCTGTGATAGTTGGAATTGGCGAGGAGGTACGCTTGCTCCTGCATGTTTTTCCCACATGGCTGTTTCATTCTGGCTTTGAGCCTTGGCGTGTCCCAAGAGTCTGTGCTGTCAGTGAGCCCAGTAGCAGTGACGTGACTGCTGTGCCATTCGCACTAAGAAGTCTCCTTGTGTGTGGCTTCTGCAGATCGCGCACTTTCAGAAGGAGCTGGAAGAGCTGAAAGCTCGAACTGCGAAAGCCTGTTTCCAAGTGGGCACCTCTGAGGAGATGAAGATGCTGCGGACAGAATCGGATGACCTGCACGGCTTTCTTTTGGAGATTAAAGACACCACCGAGGTTCGTGTTTACGGATGGTCTTGCGAAGTTGATTGCACTCTTAACAATTGTGCTCCTAGTACTCCACGGCTGTGTATGCTTTTTCTTCAAGGGCCACAGTGTTGTTTCTTATGTGTGTGAGTCGTTCACGGAGGAATGCCCAAGTTCAGATTCTACCTTTAGCACTTAATAAACTAGATGACTTTGGGCAAGTTAATCTAGCTGCTCTGTTTTAGTTTTCTCATGGGAAGTGGAATGATAATAGTTTCTACCCTATTGACACGTACGAGGCACTCCAAAAAGTTGCCAGTTGTTAAAGTAGTATTTGAAAATTTACTTTCGAATGTTTGAAAGGGTAAGTTCTCCAGGGTGTTAGCAGTGACTGTCTTCAGTAAGATTACAGCTACTGTTAGTACTTATTCTCTGAATTTTCAATCGTTAGAAATGGTTTCTTTCTTCTTTTTAAAAAAAAAATAGATTTTTTATTGATTTCAGAGAGGAAGGGAGAGAGAGAGAGAAATATCGATGATAAGACTTATTGATTGGCTGCCTCGTGCACGCCCCCTACTGGGGATCAAACTGTGACCTCCTGGTTCATGGTCTACGTTCAACCACTGAGCCACGCCAGCCGAGCCGAAATGGTTTCTTAATGAGAAAGAAAAATAATTTTTTAAATGAACATTGGTAGACTAAAAAAGAGAAAAAAGAAAATTTAAAAAAAAAAAAAAAAGCCCCAGTCAGTTTGGATCAGTGGTTGGAGCATCAGCCTGTGGACTGAAGGATCCCGGGTTTGATTCTGGTCAAGGGCACATACTTCTGTTACAGGCTCGATCCCTCGCCCTGGTCAGGGCACATGTGGGAGGCAACTGATCAGTATATCTCTTTCACATCGATGTTTCTCTCTCCCTTTCACTCTAAAAATCATTGGAGAAAAAAATCCTCAGAAGAGGATTAACAACAACACAAAATTACAAGGAAAAAAAAGAACATTGGTATCTTTCTCTAAGCAGTGAAATTCTTTTTTTGCATGACTATTAACTGTATTCAGTGTTCACCATGTTAACTGTTTGAGAAGCACCACCTTCCTTGATCCAGAACAGAAAGGTTAATTTCTTAGAAATACCACTTTTTGTATCAGTACATTCTATTCCTTTCGTAGTCTCTTCATGGAGATATAAGCGCCCTGAAAACAACTCTACTTGAGGGCTTCGCTGGTGTTGAAGAAGCCAGGGAGCAGAGTGCGAGGAACCGTGACTCGGGATACCGGCACTTGCTCTACAGGAGACCCCTGGACCCCAGGAGTGAGGCGCAGCTCCAGGTAGGAGCCAGCAGAGCGCTGGCAGCGGGGCCTCGCCATTCTCCTCCTCGAGGCCTGGGTTCGGGCGACTGTCTTACGAATTGGCTCACTTCCTGTGAATAATTTACCTGTTCCCGATAGACTTCCTTAACTGATAGAGAAAATGGGACTCTTCCACGTAATGCTTTTTGGATTAAACAAAAATGGAATTCTTAACTAAACCCTCAGCTTGGTAGAAAGTATGCTGTTGAAAAAGATACATTGAGAAATCAAGTCATGAATAATAACTATTAAAGTAGCAACTACTCATTGAGCACCAGGTACTCTGCCGGGTGTTTTTTACACATTATTTCTAGTCTTTAAAACCAGCTGCTCTGTAAGACTCGAGTTTCCGATCCCAGGGTACAGATGAGGATGGTGAGCCTCAGAGGCGAAGGAGCCTGCCCAAGGCGGTGGTGGTGGTAGGAGTGGAACCAGAATAAAGACCTCCTCTTGCCCGGGTGCTTTCCTGTGTGCCATAATTTAGCAGCGCTACTTTCCTCATTAATTGTTAATTAATTATTCTTATTCTCTATCTTTGTGAGATCTGGTTTTTGTTTTCATCTTTCAATTTATTCCAAACTGTTGTACCATCAGCTTGGTGGAGGGTCATCCCCAGTTCCTTGCATTTGCCTAGAATCCCTGTAGAAGTGGGGCACAGAGGGCAGTGCTGGTCACCCTCACCCAGCACGTGAGGATCTATAGGGTGAGGAACCCCTTCTGCCCAGAAAACCCACCGTCCACAGGCCTCACCTGATAAACTCTCTGACAGTAGGAAAAGGAGAGACATGGTCCCTCCGCCCAGAAAGGGGAGGAGCCCTGGCTGTGTCCACAGCCCTGAGGGATCCCTAGATGTTCCTCCACGGTGGACGTTAACCCTCCTAGCAAGGGGGTGCTAAACACGGCCTGCACTCTTCATCTAGTCACACTTGCTTCCTACTGCCTTTTCACCTCCTGCTCTGCGTCCAAACTAAAAGAAAAGCACACAGCTATTGGGAAACACTCCCATTCAAAAAGAAGTCAGTTTCTCTTTTCATAGTGCTAAATAGACCATAGTAGCTGGCATGTATCAGTTCATGCCCTGTACAAAAGAAATGTCCTGGAAGTACCAATGTCTCACCACTAGTAGGCGCTGGACCCTTGAGCCTGGACAATCTGGCTCAGAGCCTGTGCTCTTGACCACACACTACAACGTGCAGCCCCTCCAGCTGGCTAAGTGGCAGTGGGGAAGATGAGCACACACACGCAGTGTGGATATGTTCCTGTGGGATTACAGGCGGGGGAGCAGCTAGGCCACAGAGAAGAAGTGTTTGTGATGGGCCTCAAAAGAAGCGTGGGTGTTCTGAGAGATGAAGTCGGGAGAGCACTCGGGAGCTAATGCACAGAGGTCTCGTTGCGCCTGAGTGTTCAGAGAAAGGGCCTCCCCGCAGCCAGGTGTTGGCTGAAATTTACATTTGATGCTGAGGTTACTGCCACTTCCTGGAACCAGCTTGACTCTCTTTCAACAACATTTCCTCTTTTTCAGTTGGGACACATACCCTTATCCAAGGATAATTTTTTTTTTTTATTGATTTTTTACAGAGAGGAAGAGAGAGGGACAGTGTTAGAAACATCAATGAGAGAGAAACATCGATCAGCTGCCTCTTGCACACCTCCTACTGGGGATGTGCCTGCAAGCAAGGTACATGCCCTTGGCCGGAATCGAACCTGGGACCTTTCAGTCCGCAGGCCGATGCTCTATCCACTGAGCCAAACCAGTCAGGGCCAAGGATAATTTTAAGCTACGTTTAAACACAGATGCAGAGAGCTTTCCCTGTGTATGCACATTATCTTCATTTGCTTACACATTTAATGGACTGCTTCGTCTTTATTGTTCATTTTTGAAAGTCAAGTTGTATAGCATGAAGGTTAACACTGGATCAAAATTTAAAGAAAATTATTGCAGGCCTAAAATAAGTTAAAAATAAGAATTTTAATGCACTTTCTAGTGTTGATGCTATTTTTTTTTGTTTGTTTTGGAGAAATGAAATTTTCTCAATTGGTGAGATGACTTCTGTGTTCTGAATAATTGGTTCAGAATTATTTTCAGCACTGTTTTGTAGGATAATTTTGTCTCTAGTACAGTTAATTTCATGGGTGGGGGAGCAAAACCTAAATGGATGCCCTGTCGGAGTACCAGAGTGCAGCGGAAAATTCCTAGGCCAGGCTGAGTTACTTCAGAGGAACTGAAAAATGAGAACTAAGCAAGAACTTTTGTTCCCTGGAGGCCCTGGACTGACACCTTTTCTGTTTCTGTTTCTTTACACCACCTCTCTGTCACACCCTCAGAAAGGTTGAGTTTTGGATTTCATTTGGATTATAATGTTCTGATGATTATGTTAAAACCTAGTATGTGCTCTTTGTTCATTATGGTTCTCAATATAAAAATAATTGAAAATTATTTTGATTGTTTTGATACATCTTTCTCCAAGCTACTGGAAAATGGAGTCATTTTTTTTTCTTGTAGGAAATTCGGCGCCTTCATCAATATGTGAAGTTTGCTGTCCAGGATGTGAATGATGTTCTAGACTTGGAGTGGGATCAGCATCTGGAACAAAAGAGAAAACAAAAGTAAGCAAGGTCCCATCCCCCACTGGTGGCAGGAGATAGTGCTGCCGCCTTTTCAAAAGATTTAGGAACATGGATAAAAACCCTGAAATGTTCATTCTCATCGACCCCGTCTTTCTGCTTCCAGATATTTGTTCTGCAGACACAATAGCAGTGCTCACAACAGTGTGCATCAGAGAATTTATATCGCAGCTCAGCTAGCTTGTGATGCAGACAAATTGGATTAACCCTGCTTACCCACGGCTTAGAGGAGGGGCTCAGAGTCTGGTCTCTTTCTCTTAATACAGACATAACCATGGACTAGCATGTTCTCCAAATATCACATTAAAGATATGTTACAGGGAGTGTACAAGATGGTGATTATAGAGGCCCAGTGCACAGATTTGTGCACTAGTGGGGTCCCTCGCCCTGGCCTGCGCCCTCTCGAAATCCAGGACCCCTCAGGGGATGTCGGAGAGCCGGTTTCAGCCCGATCCCCACAGTCCAGGCTGAGGGACCCTGCTGGTACACAAATTCGTGCACCGGGCCTCTAGTATGCATATAAGATCTTTGGTTAATCTCTTCCCACCCTTTCCCCTCCTCCCTTCCCTCTGAGATTCATCAGTCTGTTCCATGTTTCCATGCCTGTGGTTTCCACTCCTGCATTGAGTGCCTGCCCCCTGGTGGTCAGTGTGCATCATAGCTACTGGCTAGTCAGCCGATTGCTTAGGCTTTTATAAATATAGATTATTAGATACAATATATGTAATATGAAAAAGGTAAGACAAGCCCTAGCCGGCTTGGCTCAGTGGATAAAGTGTCAGCCTGCGGACTGCAGGATCCCAGGGTTCGGTTCTGGTTAAGGGCACATGCCTGGGTTGTGGGCTCGATCCCCAGTAGGGGGTGTGCAGGAAGCAGCCGATCAATGATTCCCTCTTGTCATTGATGTTTCTATCTCTCTCTCCTTCTCCCTTCCTCTCTGAAATCAATAAAGAAATAAATTTTTTTTTTTTTTTTTTAAAAAGGAAAGAAAAAGGTAAGACAAAATACTGGGTGATCTCAACATGGAGAACTAAACATTGAAAAGAGGCTGGAAATTAATCTGACAATATAATCACAGATACAGCTGCAAGATGGGGTTAAGCGGAATTTTTTCTTTATAATCTTGTATATTCCAAGTTTTCTTTTTAAGGAAACATTCCTGATTAGTGTGGCTAATTAGAAGGACGAGAGGAATGATGACAAAGGTATGACAAGGAACAGAATGCAGTACATTGTTAGAATAGTTGAGTGCCAATGAGAAATTGGAAAAACAGATCAGCCCTCCACGCGTTCCATGTTGAAACACCTACACTTGATCAGTGGATTAGCCGTGTGGGGAAGCAAACCAAGAAATGCTCTGTTTACCTGTTTATAAAGCTGTGGGATCACAGAACTTTAAGTGGGGCAGCCTGGGTGGGATGACAGGGGCAAGGCCAGAATGTGCTTAAAATTCAGTGAGCAGAATTGAATGCGTTATATTGTACCACGTGGAGAATGGCTTCGTGCACCACCTGAGGAATCTGCTTGGAACATAGGTAGGGGAGATAGATGTGAGCGTTGGTCCCTCGGACACTGTGGGGAGGATTCCTCACCTGTGGCCTGGAGCACCTGGCCCTGTGGCAGTGGTGCTCCCTCCCTAGTCCTGAGTTCACGTTCAGCCACATGGAGAGGACGGCGTGACCAGGCAGTGTGCGTGTCCTGCTCTGCTTGACAGTTAGGTTTCTCTCAGAACAGGGAAGCTGGGCTTGCTTCTCCTTTATGACAGCTCTGTGGACTTACTACCTAATGTGCTTTATTTTTAATTTCCTTTATGCAGAGTTCAGATTCTTAAGTCTATGCAGTTTTCTAGCGTTTCTGTTTAGGTTTTTGTATAAGCATTACCTTGTACCCTATTGATATGTGTTTTTAAATATTTATCTTGATCCCATCTGTGTGACTCAGTGGTTGAGGGTCGACCTTTGAACCAGGAGGTCACAACATGGTTCGATTCCTAGTCAAGGCATATCCCCAGGTTGCAGACTCAGTCCCCAGTGGGGGGCATGCAGGAGGCAGCCAATCAATGATTCTTTCTCATCATTGATGATTCTCTCTCTCTCTCCCTCTCCCTTCCTCTTTGAAATGAAAAATATATTTTAAAATAAAAAAATTTTTATTTTTTTATTTTGAACTAACCTGTCACCTGAAGGAAAGGGAACCGGCCCTTCCTTGTTGCAGTTCCTGGGGTGGGTGCTCCTTGCTGCTCCGGTGTGCTCTCTCCCCCACTGATTCTTGGCAGCATGTGAAGAGATGACTGACTCCCATCGGCTTTCCTGGGCCTTTTCTTTTATTGAATGTGACTTACACACAGGAAATAGCACATGTCCTAAGTATGTTGCTGAATGAATCTGTCCCCTGTTGTTGACACGTCTCCCACCCAGTTCTACCCAGGGCTTCTGGGATTGTGCCAGTTGTGCCTGCAGGCCTGGCCTTCCTTATTATGTTGTATCCTCGTTAGGCTTTCATCCCTTTTTTATGTTCTAGTATTTCCTGATGCTTTCTGTCCACTAATGATTCTCTGTTTTAGTCTTTTCACTGTTATAGTTGTAGTCTTCTTCTTCTTCTGTGGGAGGTTTCTGTACTTGAACCGCTCACGTTGAATTCTTTTCTCATTGCTGTCAACAGGCGCCTGCTTGTGCCGGAGCGAGAGACACTGTTTAACACCCTGGCCAACAACCGGGAGATCATCAACCAGCAGAGGAAGAGGTTGAACTGCCTGGTGGACAGTCTCCAGCAGCTGCGACTTTACAACCACACTTCCCAGTGGCGCCTTCCCTCGGGGGCGCCCTCCCAGAGCAGCACTCACAGGTGTGGCTGAGTGAATGGATACATATTGGGGAGTACGGTGGAATCGTCTTAAAGTGGTTCAGATGTGGGTTTGAAAGTGACTGCTGTCTGTCACCTGTGTGAGCCTGGTCAGGTTCCTCACCCTCTCTGATCCTCTGTTCCTTTGCTTAATAAATGGGGATAACAATATATGCCTCCCAGGGATGTTGGGGAGTTAAATTCAGTCTAGAAAGCATCCAGTAGTGCGTGTGAGGAAACCGGTGCTCAATAGATGATAGTAGACACTATGGTAACAGTATTGTTTTTTTGAAAATTAACTGATAGGATTAGGTTGACTTGTTTCAGAGTTTAGGTTTGCCATTTTGCTTGAGTGTGGGAACTTTCAGACCCTAGCAGTTAGGCAGTTTACCCTTGACGTTCCCCGGGTGGTTT
Source organism: Myotis lucifugus (assembly GCF_000147115.1). NCBI lineage: Eukaryota > Metazoa > Chordata > Mammalia > Chiroptera > Vespertilionidae > Myotis > Myotis lucifugus. Next base: position 199,271 of record NW_005871774.1, on the reverse strand, counting down.
TGTGTTTCGCCTTTAAGCCAGATGTGTAGGTGTTCATTGCCCCTTCTGCTGAAGCTCTCTCAGTGCGTGTGTGGGGGGTGGTGAGGGGGGTGTGTGATGTTATGGTTGCCATCTCTTTCCTTTGGATTGATTACATCGATTGGTCAGATGGCCTGTTTCTGAATGGGGGATGCTCTCATTTCTTGCGCTTATATTTAGGACAATGCACGCCCACCCCTCAGGTTTCTCTGGTCATAGTTGGTTTCTCTATGACACTATCGCACTTCAGTTTTGACAGTGATCTGGAAAGCCTGCGCAATGCTTTGTTGAAAACCACTATAGAGTCTCACACCAAACCCTTGCCAAAAGTACCAGGTAAGTGCGTTCTTCCCGGTTCTTAGCTATTGGTGTTCTTTCTTCTACTGACCAGGTTGTAAGCATTTATGGCTCATGAATTTCTTGCAGCTAAACTGTCCCCTGTGAAACAGGCACAGCTAAGGAACTTCCTGGCCAAGAGGAAGACCCCACCAGTGAGATCCACTGCTCCAGGTAGAGGCGGGCCTGAACTCTTAGCACAAACCGAACAGCTGGTATGGGAGGGGGTGTGTCTGTCTGTGTCTGTTTTCCTTTTGGTTCCTAGTAGGAGCTAGAGGAAATGTCCCTAGAACCTGTTGTGCATCTGAATGCTGGAGTAGGAGCTGCTCGGCCAAGCAGCTCGAGTGGTGGTTTTGGCTTTGCCTCCCTGTTTTCTGCAGTCCTCGGATTGAGTGGCAGTGCTTCCCAAGGGTTTGGGGACGCTGAGCTGGCTCCACGGTTCGTAGCCTCTGCTTTAGAAAGTTGACTTCCCTGGTTTGTGTGGGGTTTGAGTAAGATTGTATTTGAGAAAAAGGCTTCTTTTTTTTAAGAAGATAGAGAAAAACCCACTGATTAGGGAATGATGGCTAAAAACACTTACTGAAAAGAAGCCATATAACCAGTGAAAAAAACTTGTTTTTGCTATTAAATTACCTAGATGACCATGTTATACACAGCTTCAAGCATAGTAGTGCTTTGCTTTTGTGCTGGTATCTGCTTTTCTTTTTTCTGTTTTGAGTTGAAATGTTTTTTTATACCAACAGCCAATTATTTTTTTGGTAATTAAAATAGGATGGAAATTTAATCTTACTGTACCACCATTCATTAATTTTTCTGTAATCATATAAAGCTAAATTAGGTAAGGTAATAGTCACAGGCAAGTGAAATCTTTTTAACAATCATTTCCATTATCTAAACATATATATACCTTCTCTTAGTAGATAATTGGAAAAATGTGGAAAAATATAACAAAGAATAAAAGTTACTCTTATCCCTCAACCCAAATATGTCATCAATTATGTCATTTTGGTTTACTCTTAAATTTTTTTCTTTGTATCTATAAATTTGATTTTTTGAAAGTGAGACTGAGACTGTTGCATTTATAATTTCATACTTTTATATTTTTTAATTAGAAACTTACAGACCTTTACTGTAAAACAGAAAATGACAAGTGTTAGTGAGGATGTGGACAAATTGGGCTCCTTGTGCACTGTTAGTGGAATGTAAAGGGTGCTGCACTATAGAACACAGCTGGTGGTTCCTCAGAAAACTAAATAATTACCATAGGGTCCAACAATCCACTCGTGGGTTTATACCCCAAAGACTGGAGAGTAGGAACCCAAACAGATATTCTGTACATTCATGTTCATGGCAGCATTATTCACAATAGCTGAAAGTAAAAGCAAGCCAAACACCCAATGGATTGAATAGATAAGTGAAATGGGGTGTATACATATCTTAAAAAGGAAGGAAATTCTGACATGCTACACTGTGGATGAAACTTTAGGATATTGTGCTAAGGAAAAAGCCAGTCACAAAGACAAATATTGTATGAGTCTACTTCTATGAGTAAGCAGAGCAGTCAAATTCATAGTGACAAACTAGAACGGTGGTCGCCAGAGGCCGAGGGGAAGAGCAGAATGGGGAGTTAGTTTTTAATGGGGACGGTATTTTTAGACCTAATTGATCGAAAGAATCAATAGATTTAGCTGCAAATATCTAAGGCAGTCAGGACTGAGGACCTTCTGTTGTTACTAGTTTGCATTAGGCCTGTTCTTAGAAATTATTGTTGGAAAAGTGACAGCAGTGGTGCGACTTCCCCGTGATGCGGAAGCTTCTCTGTTACTTTTCTGACACGTTATTACTCTGCCTGTGAGATCCGCTGAGGGCACCAGCTCTCCCACTTTCACACCAACATTCATTCTGCCTCTCACTTCACATTTTTTTTGTTTCACAGTCAAAGTGTTCTCGTCATACATGGCTCAATATTTCAAAGCCCCATTTGAGCAGAGACCCCAAACCATCTTTATTCACATTCGACAATAGCTGCTTCCACTTAAAATAAGTAATAATTAAATCATTTTGCAGATTGGCTATTTGTCTGTCCACAGTGGAAATTACATAGCTCTTGGGCTGCTTCTTTACTGACTTGGGTTTTGTTTGGGGCTTTGTAGCCAGCCTGTCTCGGTCAGCTTTCCTGTCTCAGAGATACTACGAAGACTTGGATGAAGCCAGCTCCACGTCATCCATCTCCCAGTCTCTGGAGAATGAGGACACACAGGCACCCTGTAAAGATGACGATGCCGGGATCCAGGTCCCTCGCCACGCCCCCGTGGTGCGCACTCCCTCCATCCAGCCCGGTCTCTTGCCCCAGGCGGCAGCTCCTTTTGCTAAATCTCACCTGAGTCATGGTCCACCTGGCGTGCTGGGAGCTTCAGGTAGGAAACAAGGAGACGGGAAAACCCCCCCCTCCCCCCGCCAGCCCCCGTTAGGCTTTGAACTTAGGAAGGAACTGGAGCTGGCTTTTATACTGCCACACCACTGAGTTGTTGGTTCTGGCCCATTCCTGCTGATAGTTCAGAAACTTGAAGACCAGGTCAAAGGAGGTGTGTGCCCTTAGAAGCAGTCGGTGGGACATAGGAGGAAGAAGAGGCCGAGGCTGACACTGTCACCGCTTTGCTGTGGAGTCCAGTGTGTGTTTATTTAGACAGGTCTTTTCGGGAGGAACAGCAGGAGCTGATTGCCTCTGTGCAAAGCAGCGTCCACCCTTGTGCCCTGCACATCCCAGTTCATTTCACTCCCTGCTCCTGCCGTGTTCTGCCCCAGCTCGCCAGCACGTCCGTGCTCCTGATCAGTGTCGGCTCACTACGGGGACCGGTGCTGTCAGTGTCGGGGCTGTGCTCTGAAGTGGCTTCTGACAGCAAACAAGCAGCGTGCAATAGGGATGGAGAGGTTTTGTGAGAGGAGAGTGGGAAATCGGTCAGATTGATGTGTTGGCATAAAGGTTACATTTCCATCGGTGTCACGGGACATGGTCGTGTAGAGCAGCGATTTTCGACCTGTGTGCCACAAGAATTTGTAAAACGTGTCATACTTGGACTGTGACAACAGACAACACAACAATCGCTTTCTGGTGTGAATGAATCAAAATTATAGCTATTTTTTGTCAGCTTGGCAAAAAAACGTATATTTTGGTGTGCCACAGAATTTTAGTGATTACTTTATGCCATGAGATGAAACAGGCTGAAAATCGCTGGTGTAAAGTATCTTAGTTAGTAGAGGCCGGCAGGCAAATTGCATTGGCATCTTGGAAAGATGTGGATGCCAGCCTGTCTGTTTACTGGTACTTTCCTGTTTTTAATCTTGGTGTTTTCCCTGCAACCTAACATGGAGAATTGACCATTTTAACTTTTGTGTTTTCCTCTTCTCGGACCTACTTTGTTTCCTTAGCGTCTACGTCTGCCAGCAAAATCATCCCTCAAGGGGCCGACAGCACAATGCTCGCAACCAAAACCGTGAAGCACGGTGCGCCGGGCCCCTCCCACACCATCCCAGCTCCGCAGGCGGCCGCTGCGGCAGCACTGAGACGCCAGATGGCCAGTCAGGCGCCAGGTGAGAGTGGAGCCCACACCTGTGCAGGGGCTGGTGTGAGCTGTCTGCGTCTCGGGCTGGGGTGGCAGGTGCCAGCTAGCCCCTGGCTCTGCTGCCGTTCAGAACGAAGGCTGCTGTGCAGCCTCTCTCCTGGTGGAAAGGGTTCCCAGGAAGCAGACTTCCTTGTGGGGTGGGTGTTAGGCTGCCACAGTCAGGTCAGCAGGAAATCGGGTTTTCTGGTGAGTGTTAATCCCTGCCTTGGAACAGTGTGTGCTTTAAGCCCACCATCAATCTTTGCAGTTAGATCACCTGGGAGCATTCAGAGGTTCTGTGGTCTCTTAGGAATCGCGCTGCCCTGTGAGGTGGGTATTAGTGTGCCGTTTTGCTTTTGAGTGATGTGACATTCAGAGAGGGAAGGTGACCCGTCTGATGAGAAGCAGAACCCAGACCCCAACCCGAGTTCTTTCCCTTGCAATACAGCTGCTGCTTGGGGTGGCAGCTGTGGCTGTTACAGGCGGGGACTCTAGTGAGCACGGCATTTTGTCAGTGTTGTGGCCGTCCACGTTTTCTGCACCGGGACTTCTGGGTAGCTGGCCTCAAGGACTTCACTTGGTCTCCATGTGTACAAGCCAGTGGTTTTGCCCCCCACACACACCCCTTACTCCCCAGCAGTTAGCAATGTTGGCGGTAGAGCTCAGGAATGCTGCAAAAAAAATCTTTTAAAAATTTATTACTTTTTTTTGCATATCATGGGTCACTTTTATTAAAAGCATCATTACTATAATTGGCAGTAATTTACATTTTATCTTACATGGTAGCAGTTTTCAAAGAAAAAGTGATAGGACATCACAACAGAGGAAAGCAATACATTCAGTCATGTAAACGTCATGGCTAGTTTAGAGCTGAGGTCCTGCTGTTGAGTTTCGTGGCTTAAAGTAACGAAGTCCTTTAATTTAAAAAGGACCCGATTCCCTACTCTACTCTTACTTTCTTCATCTCCGTCCTTTGTTTACACCAGTGCATTACGAGACCACGAGACAATGAGACTGTAGTTCTGTCTGGCAAGAACCCTCCCAGTAGGTTAATTTCCAAAGGGGCCCTTCACATGTTATTGCTGAGCCTCGGGACAGAGCCAGTCACACTAACATGAAGGCTGTCCAAGTGCATGGATGTGTGTGTGCAAGTGCGGGAACCATACAGTCAGAAAGGGAAAGGATGAGCAAGTACAATAGGTTTGGTAAATTCCATCTTGACCTTCACAGCTAATACATTAAATATATAACGTCACCCTTCCTTTGAGCACCTCTTTCTTCCATGAGAGCCACTGAGTTACAAATTCTCTTTATTCTAATACCAGTGGTACTAGAAGGAAAGGGGGAAAAGAGCATTATGTAGGTTGCCTTAAAAAGACATGGTCACCTCCCGAATTTCCTCTCTCCTCGGGAGAATGACTGATGCACTGCACACCCTTCATGACCAGGACCCCTTGTGACGCACCTGTAGAACATGCTTGGACTTCAATGCACAGGACACCCCACAACAAAGGATTATGGAGCCCCAAAATGTCCGTACTGCCAAAGCTGAGAAATAATTTTTTTGTTTTAGCTGAATAAAATTATCTTTTCGTTTTATCACTGCTTAGAACACATATCAATTTAGACAGGTTTTTTTTTAAGACTAAAAAGACATGGTGGTTTGATTTAGACAAAAGAGAATTACCATTATACAGTGATAAAAGATTTCTAAGAAAAGTTCAAATATTAAAACCCTTATCAAGGCATCTAAACTAGATGTGAAAGAGCATAAATAAGGTACCTTTGAGCCTTCTGAAAGAAGAGAATCCTTTGATGTTTCCTTTAAATATTACTTGGACCAAGCAGAATCCTGGCATTGTGCTGAACAGGCCCCGAGTCACGCTGATAGAGTTGATTATTTATAAACTGAAAATCTGCCAGGATTTCGGATTATCCCACTGTCAGCAGGAGGGGGTGTGATTCTATTATCATTTTGGAAGCAGAAATTTCTAAGGTGTAGGCACCTTTGAATGTGCCAGATGAAGAATGTGCAGTCGTAGGCAGGAAGTCCCGGGTGCTTCTCTGAAGGAGGGAGAGAGAGCTGCCACAGACCCACGTCCCACCCAGGCTGCCGCTTTCAGTTTGGCCAAATATGTCGTTAGCAGAGATCCAGGAGCTTTGCTCAGGCCTTCTTAATAGTTAGTTTTAAAATATCACTAAGTTCTGGAATACAGTTTTAAGCTATAAGACCCAGAAAGAGAGACGTGAAAGCTGACAGGCCTGAGATGGGTAAGTAGGTGTCAGGTTAATCCCGGTTGCCATTAATTCAGCCTCTCGGCCTCCCCCATTCTTGTCTAGGCTCCATTTCCCACATTTTATTCACCGTGTCGGTCTCACTAAGCCGTGGCTCCTTTAGAGAAGAAACTCTATGTCAGACATTTTTGGTATTCCCAGCACCTAACAGTCTGGCAATAAAAACCTTATGTGAAAGAATGGTTGAATGAAAGAGTGGGGGGTGGAAAAATCCTTAGTCTGAATCATGCTAATGCTCCCGCTCTTTCTGCCCTTTTCCAAGGTGAGCAAACAGCGTGGCAGGCAATCTCAGCTCTGCTCTCTAAAATCTGCCCAGGGAATTCTTTTTCCCTGAACTAGGGCATTTGACTAAATTGCATGCATCTTCATCTCATAATCTTTATGAATGGAGGCTAGGTGTTCACTGAACACAGCGCTGCAGAGCTGCCTAGAGTAGCTGTCCTTGCTCTGTCTAATAGGATTGCGATCTGCTTGGGTTTCTGTCCTGATGGTTTATGTAGGGCTAGACTTTTTGATCCCTCATTGCGACTAATATGCCTCTCTGTTCTCTGTTTCAATAGCTGTGAGTACTTTGACCGAATCAACTTTGAAGACTGTCCCTCAAGTGGTAAATGTGCAGGAATTGAAGAATAACCCTTCATCTCCAGCGATGGGGTATGTTACGCCTTTGTAGCATGTGTACACCAGCCAGTGAATTACTTGTAATATCGGGGACTGCCTGCAGGGAGCAGCATTGCTGCCTGCACTGGGTGACTGTTTTCCTAGAGCCTCGGGGTCTGAGAGGGGTGGACAGCTAATCTTGGATACACGACTGGGTTTTCAGGAGATTGTCCTCTTCATTTTGCCAGTGACAGGTCCCTCATGAGCCTCTAAGCCTGTGCCATGTGTGCGTCTGCGTGTGCTGCACAGGAGGGCTATGGAGTCGGAGGTGGGACGTGGTTTTTTACAGAGGTATTTTTTATAGTCTCGGGGTTCCAGAGTTGATGCTTCAGTTCTCATGGAGACTTGATTCTGCAAACTCAGTGGTGATCTTGAGATTGACAGTCTCCTCCCTCATCTCCTCTCTCAGGCATTGCTGTTCTTTCAAGTTTCTTCTGCCTTTTGTATGAAAAGAACAAAAACCAAACAGTCTTAAAAGGCAGCAGCTCTGCTGGGAGACTCGCAGCTTCTCTTCTCTGCTGTATTTGAGGGCTGGGTCATCGCTGCTGCTGGGGCTTGGTTCTCTTTCATCTGAATCTCTGTTTAGAATTCACGCGCTGGCTCCCGCGCACAGTCCTGGCAGCACAGTGCAGAGTCTGCCTTCTGCCGTTGCTCTGCGTGTATTGTCGCTGTGAACTCGGTGGTCCGGCCCAGCCTCCCCGGTGGCACAGGAAAGAGTCGAAGGACTTTCCTCGGGTTGGATGTCGGGATCGTGATGACCAGTGTCATTCAGGGAATTAGTGTCGGGTGCCCATGGTTCGTCCAGCGGCAGGAAGAGCAGCCACAGGCCCTGTGTTTCTCCCACATGGTGCCCGCTCTCTCCCCCACCGGGTCTGCTCCCCGGTCAGTTTTGGTTTTACCAAGTGGCCCTGCCTCCCTAGTCCACTGGCCTTCTCTTTTCCAATTGGTCCATTTATCAACACAGTCTGTCCCAGGAATTTCTTCATTATCTCGGGCTGTACTAAAGCCAAAAACAAGCCTACCCACATTGTATCTTGTAGTGACCTTGACGCTTTGGTATGCTGGTTAGACCAAGATGGCATTTGTGGTTGCGAACTTCTCAAGGGAAAAAATGTGCATTGAGTTTGGGGATTGTCGCCAGATTCCTCATATAAGGACGGCAAAGAAAAGCCACCGAATGGCTGAGTGGCTTAAAGGGGAAAGAAATGAAGTGGGGGTTTCTGAGACATGGTGGCCGCTAACCAGGGATGAGAACTGGCTCTTGGTGATTTCATTTGCCTTTTCTCAGGCTTTGTTTCCCTCGAATGGGTCAGCTGAGCGGATCTGAGAAAAGGGCTTTGTTAGAAGAGCAGTTCTGAGTTTGCCTTTTTCTGATTTAAGAAAAATAGACACAAAAGTTCAAAAGGAATCTTGAAGAAACTTTTCCTTCCTTTCCCCACAGAGTTGGACTCTGGTACAGTGATTTAACTTGTCTGCCCAGCATGGTGCCTGGAGTGTAGTTCCTTTTTAATAACCACTTAACAGGTAACAAACTCCGAGCATAATCAATAAGTGGAGATTGGTATTTACCGCCTCCCCCAATAAAAAAGCTTCAGAGGAAAATGCATTCATTATCAGATTCTGTGAAGCAGTAGTTCTTAGATGTATTTTAAATATTTAATTTTGCATTTAACTTTTTTAGAGTAGTATCTTATAGAAGATTAACCGTAAGATGAGCTTATCTATTTCTGCCCTTGGCCTCTTACGTTCATTGGCTTCATCCACTTATATTCATTAACTAACCGCCCTGTGTTAAGGGAGAGGGTTTACCTGGAGCAAACCCAGGGCTGTCGGACTCCCGTGTGGGGCTCAGTCACCTGGTTCAGCAGAGTCTGGGGCAACTGCAATGCTGCCCTGGGTGTGAAGGGCACAGCAGTGAGGAAGTCACACCAACCCCTGCTTTTGTGGCACTTACTTTAGCAAGGAGACAGCCACTTCACACCAGTTGCACAGCGTTATTCAACTGCAGTGTAGTGAGCTCAGAAGGAGAGGGACCAGCTGCTGAGAAAGCACGGCATGCGCGGGCTGGTGGAGTCGGGGCTGACGAGGCTGGTGGGGAAACGCTGTTTTAGCTGGAAGTTAAACAGTGGCCAGAAGTTTCCAGGCGAAGACTGCAGAGAAGAGTGCTGAACCGAGGTTGGAATGTGTGACGGCAGATCTGGGCAAGGACAGTGTTGGGAATGAAGTTGGAAGTGAAGTTGGAAGAAGGCCCCTTGTGGCCAGAGGCCTGGCAGGAAGTGGGGAGGGAAGAAAGGGGGGCTGGATGAGGTGGGAGGTTTGGCTGGTTTGTTTGTTTTTACTAACACACACCAGACACATCATTCCTTTCAGGAATTTTGTTGTTCATGTGCTCATTTTTTACTCCCAACAAATAATGAGTGTGTTCTGTATGCCGCACACTGTTCTAGGTGCTGGGATAAAGCAGCTAACTGAACAGACCGCCAAAACCCACCCTGCCCCAGTCACAGAAAGACTGAGCTGTGAAATAAACTAGTACATAGTGTTTCAGATGGTGGCCGGTCTGCTGGACAAAATAGCAGTAGAAAGGGGGTTAGGGCTGTTGGCTGGGCTGGGTTGCAGTTTTAAACAGTGTGGTCAAGGCAGGCGGGTGTTTCTCCCCCCGGTTACTGGCTACAATGTCTCAGACATACCAGACCGAGTTTCTTTCACCTCAAGCTGGATTTTTTGTCTTCTGTAATGTCTTGCCTTCCGGTGGCTTTTGACACTTGACATTTGGATGAAGATCAAAAGGCCAGAGAGCAGATCTCGTGGAAATCCTACGGAAACAGCTCCGGCACAGGCCTGGCCGGCTCAGGGAAGAGCCAGGTGGCACTGGTGGCTGGAGGGAGAAAGGAGCCCTGGAGATGGGGGCAGGGGCAGGGGCAGGGGCAGGGTAGGCGCATGGGGCTCACGACCTGGTTCAGCTAGCAAGCTGGGTCAGGACCTGGTTGACATTGGATGTTTTTTGAGCAGTGAGTGATCTGATTTCTTTTTTGGTTTTTTTTTTAACTTTAGCAGTTGTTTTTTTAATCTCTATTGTTGAGAGTATTACATATGTCCCCTTTTTTCTTCCATTGACCTCTCCCCTCTCCACCCCTCCACCCCAGGCCTTCATCACTCTATTGTCTTTGTCTATGGGTTATGCATATACACTTATGAGTTCATTGGTTGATCGCTCCCCCACCCTCCCCTGCCTTCCCTCTGAGGTTTGACGGCACATATACTAAAATTGGAAGGATACAGAGAAGATTAGCATGGCCCGCAAGGATGACAACTTGAGCAGTGTTTTAATATTGAGGCATAATTTACAAACAGTAAAATTCATCTTTTTCTAATTGTAAAATTCTTATGAGCTTTGATAAATGCAAGTAGTTGTATATGACCTACGGTTTTAGCAGGAAGCGCTGGTTCTTATCTTGAGAATAGATCAAAGGGACTGGGGTGGGGGACGGTAGAAACAGCGAGACCAGTTAGGAAGCTTTTCCTGTTTTTATAGTGGTAAAATATACATGGAACAGAAGTGACATCGTAACCATTTTTAAGTGTATAATCCAGTGACATTAAGTACAGGTAGTGTTGTGTGACCCTCACCACTATTTATTTCCAGAGCTTTGTCATCCCTCCCTCCCTGAAACTGTCTCCATTAAACAATAACTGTTCACTCCCCCTTCCGTCCAGTCCCTGGTAGCCTCTATTCTACTTCCTGTCTCTAATAATTTGCCTATTGTAGGAACCTCATTTAATTGGAATCCTTTTGTGTCTGGCTCATTTCACTTGAATTTTCAAGATTCATTCATGTTGTAGCATATGTCAGAATTTCATGCCTTTTATGACTGGATAATACTCCATTGTGTGCATATTCCCATTCATCTGTTGATGAACACTTGGGTGTTTCCCCCTCTTGGCTATTGTGAATAATGCCACAGTGACCATTGGTGTACAAGTATCCGTGTGAGCCCCTGCTTTTAGTTATTTTGGATAATGTTTTATGGAATTGCTAGATGACGCGGTACTTCTTTTTAGCTTTTTGAGCTAAACGTAGTTCAAACTGTTTCACAAAGCGGCTGCACCTTTTTACATTCCCAACAACAATGGGCGAGGGTTCCAATTTCCCCACATCCTCACCAGCATTTGTCATTGTCCATCTTTTTATAATAGCCATCCTAGTGCATATTAAATGTTATCATTGTGGGGCTTTTATTATTATTTATTTTAATCCTCGCTGGAGGGTTAAATGTTTTTATTGATTTTAGAGAGAGGAAGGGAGAGAAAGAAACATTGGTCGATGCCTCCCTCATGGGAATTGAACCCACAACCTTTTGGTGTGACAGACGCTGCTCCAACAAACCGAGCGACCTGGCCAGGGCTCATTGTGGTTTTGATATGCATTTCCTTAATGACTAATAACTAGTCATTAGTCATAGGTTGGACATCTATTTGTGTGCTCATTGGTCATTTGTATTTGTATCTTCTTTGGAGAAATGTCTATTTAGATCCTATGCACATTTAGTGAGGACTCAAGGAAATATATCTTCCTTGATTTGAGAGAGAGAAACATTTATTGGTTGCTTCCTGTACACACCCCAATGGGGGATCGAACCTGCAACCTAGGTATGTGCCTGACCAGAAATCAAACCTGCAACCTTTGGTGTCCAGGACAGTGCTCCCACCAACTGAGCTTCTTTTCTCAGTTGTTATATAGTCTAGATTCAGGTCCCTTGGGTACGTAGTTTGCAAACACTGTTCACCCATTCTTTGGGTGGTTTTTTTCTCGATAGTGTCCTAGAAATGTAAGTTTTTAATTTTGATGAAATTTAGGTGTGGGTTTTTTTTTTAGGTTTTGGTTTTCCTTGTGGTTTAGGTATCACATTTAAGAGACTGTTGCCTAAACCAAGGTTATAATGATTTACGCTTAGGTTTTCTTCTAAGTTTTATAATTTTAGCTCTTACACTTAGTCTTTGATCCATTTTGAGTTAATTTTTGTCAGTGGTGTGTGGTGTTCTGCTTGCTCTTGGATCATGGTGGATCGACTTAGCTGGTTGCACTGAACTGCAGTTCTCTGCAGGGCTGTCACATGGCCCAGTGTGTAGGGGACTTAGGATACTCACGAGACGTATAGCATTTTCACAAGCAAATAGAACAATAATTATGCTCGGTCTGTTTCATGCGTGATTTAATATACCACCATGTCATCACTAAATTGGGGTTGGAAAAAATGTTCCAAAGTTGGATGAACTTGCTGCTTCTGTTTTTTATTGCTAGTTTCTTTTTTGCTTTTCTCTGCGTTCGCATGGAAGATTTTCATTTCCCTTGTGGTTCTCCTGAGCTCAAACCACTTCTCTGCCCAAGTCAGCTGTGTCTGCTCAGGGATCTCAGTCCCAGCGGCCTCACTCACATTCCTCTTCTCTGCTGGAGACTCGCAGAGGTGAGGGAGCTGTAGCTGTGTCCCTGATTGTTAGAATGGCTCGGGGAGCAGGAATGTGTTTCTTCAGAGACACACGTTGGTAGCTTTTGTCTTCAGTAGAAGAACAAAGGGAGTTTCGTTGCATTGTAAAGAACTCCATCATCTCCTCCGTCAGTGAAAAGGTGGTGCGGGCAGGTTCCTGTGCTTCCAGCAGAGACAGGTGCTTGTGAGATTGTTTATTTTTTCTGCGAGGCCTGGGCTTGTTTTGTCTTTCCTCCTCCGAGTTAAATTTTTATTTATTTATTTTTATTGATTTGAGAGAGTGAGAGAGAGAAACATTGATTTGTTGTTCGACTTATTTTTGCATTCATGAATTGATTCTTGTATGTGCCCTGACTGAGGATCAAACCCTCAACCTTGACATATCGGGGCGACGCTCTTGCCAACTGAGCTACCCGGCCAGGGCCTCCAAGGTGATTTTTGGATGGAAAGAAATTAATCCTCCTAACTTTAGGGAGGGTTCTGAAAAATCAGACCAGATCCTATAGCTACGACCACTGTACGAACCAAAGTCGCTCAGGACTGAGAACAGATCATTTGATTTAAAAAATTGCTCCCAAGAGCCACCAATAGAGCTTTCATCTGTGATTGCATTCAACTGCTGATTTTTTTCTTACATGTTAACGCTTAAGTAATTGTTGAAATAGCAGTTTTCTGCCTATCGAGTTCAGGGCTAGCAAAAGATGGTGAGAGCTCTTCCTGCAAATACTGGGTGCACTTTCCATCCTGTAGCAAAGGCGCGATTGGACCTGGAGCAGTGGCACAGTCAGCTCTCTTGTGTGCCGGCCTGGTGAGCACTGGGCTCTTGGGTGCTTCTGTGAGAAGCCGAGCTCTCTCTCCTCAGAGTAACTCCTTCGAGCCACTATGGCAGCAGAGCCACCGATCCCGTGCACGTGTTCTCAGGCTTGGAAACGAGCAGGAATTGCCCACGTGGTCTGCAGCTGGGGCCGGGGTGGTAGGGTGGGTGGAGAGGGCGCACACTCCAGGTAAGAAAAAGACCTACTTCTGACTAGTTAGAACTTGTTTTAGGATTGCAGGAAGAAAATAAGTGTTAAGTTTACTGCTTTGACTTTTATGTTAAAGACCCATATTTCATTTAAAGATTTATTCTCCAATCTGAAAAATGTCAATGACTTTGGTTAGGGTCGGGACATCTGTACTGTGATAGGAAAGAACTGATATTATTTACCGACTGGAGTTTGCCTCAAGGGTGAGTGTGATTTCCCCAGTCATGCCTTTCCCTTGAGCGCTGGCTTTATGTTTTCCAGTTCTCCGGTGTCACACTCCACAGCCAAAACCCCTCACCCAGTGCTGACCCCCGGGGCTGCGAATAACCAAGCCAAGCCGGTAAGTCGCTGGTTTTCCTTGTTAACAGCCACGCAGGGTAACTGAGGCAATCCTGTTTGGAGTCCTCACTTTGTTTTACATGAACCATAAATCCTTGCCCCACAGTTTATCCAGTCTTGATGTAGCAGGCTGGTTAGGACCCGACATGATCTCATAGGCCACTTGCCCGTCTGCATCTAGCAATCGTGGGTCATAGTTTAATGCTCTATATTTATATTTATACTTTCATTTAACATTACCTTAGTTAACACACGCAACGGCCATGCAGTAGACAGGAGAGGGGTTTAGATATGCTTCACTAATGGAGAGGCCGAGGCTCATGTGAACCAGAGCTGGGACCCCAGCCTTTCCGCTTCTTCCCGTCATGCTTTTCTCGTTATACCTTTCAGGATTCGTGTCCGCGGGAGAGGTTCTCTTGCTTTCTCCTGCGTGCTGGCTTTCAGAGCTCGCTATTCTGTGATGTTTGTTATGTCTACTTCCAGGCTTTTGCCTGGTAAACATTGTCTCTTACAAAAATAGGTTATGCTGTCAGCAGTTAAATAATAGAAGATGGCTGAAAGGTAGGTCAGGCTGTGGCTGCAGCTTTCCCTGAGAAGCTGGGTGCTCTGCCACTCATCTCTCTGAGGCGGTGGTATTAGGTTGTGTTAGAGATTGAACACCAGAATTTGCTGATTGTGAGTGTTCAGGCATGGCTCTCTGTTCCTTCTCTGCTGTGACTTAAATGACATTTAAGCGTTTAGCATTTGATCCCTCTTCTGGAAGTTTCCACGCTCACCTTGGAGGACACAGGGCAAGGCATCAATCGTAACAAACAAGAGTAAAGAAACGTTGCCTAGAGGTGGATACCAGTCAAACAGTTTTGCTTTTTCACTTCATTATAAATTTTTTGAGAACCAGAACTCATTTAATTCATTTACTGCTTCTTTCACTCATCTACCAAATACTCCAGTGTCTTTTATGTGCCAGGCACTGTGCTGGGCACGGAGAAGATAGCCACAAGATAGACGGGCATGACCCTGCTTTCTTATCACTGAAGAATGAATATTCCATCCTCTGATATGATCTTACATGCGGCAGACACTTAAAAATATTGACTTACCTTGAAACTAAAAAAAATGTTAAACTAAATAAATGGGTTTATGCTTGTTTATTTAAACTATGTTATCATTTTACATGTTCCTTTATTCCAAAGGATGGTCAGCAGTTTCACACGTACGTTTTGCTTGTGTTCTCTTGTAGGGATCGCTAATAAATTCCCTAAAGCTGCCTGGGCCCACATCAGCCTCCGGTCAATTGTCATCCGGTGATAAAGCTTCAGGTCAGTTTGCATTTTTGTTTTAGTTAAAATAAAGGTGAAAGAACTGCTCCAGCACAGGTCACTGTTCTGGATCACAAAGGCAGTCAGCACAGGAGGCCAAGTGCAGAGACACTCGAAAGGCCTTGGCTGGTGAAGGATCTCCAGGACATTAGCGGGCCTTCCACAGCTCTGCTCACGTCTGCAATTGGAGAGCAATAGGCGAAACTTTCCTGTAAAAGTTTTTCCTAAAAAGGAGCCGTAGCCTTGTCTTCACCTGCTTGTGGATGATCAGTTCAGAGAGGAGTGGATCGGAACATTGGACTCAGTTTCTTCTAAAAGGAATAAAAAACTCTTAGTTCACAATGACAGTTCAACAGCCAGTTAAATAAAAGTAAAATGATCTCTTACAATGCGAGAGTTGAAAGTAGATGGAATGTCAATATTAAAAGATGTTTTGACTTCATGTACTTTCAACACTCACTCAAGCATAATTATTTACTAAAATTAGTTTTACCGTAGGTCTTGGACCAGGCATCTGCTTGCCCAAGTGAGGCAGGAGTGTGCTTTGTGTATACTGACCTTTAATACGGGATCAGCCCCCCTTTTGTTGGCTGCTTTTCTGTCGCCCACTTCCTGTGGCCTGTGTGACTTCTGCTCCAGTGGGCCTTCAGGCTGATTCTAGTAGAGATGCTGAGCTTCACACGCCAGCAGACTGCTTTCCAGTCCCCTCAGTCATACACCCACCTGACACTCTGTCATCATGCTTTCTGTTGGGTATTGGGTTTATCTTCACTAAATGTTCCTTACACTCAGCAGAAAAACCATTGTTGTGTTACCAAAGTTGTATTCTAGAATGTGGATTCAGGCAGGGCCACAGTTGTTATAGTCTGCCTCACACGAGAGGAAGGTATGCAGCACTTCTTGACCAGGATCTAAAGCCTTACGTTAGAGGAGAATTTTAGTAGAATTGTCAACGACTTTTGAATCAAATTAAGAAATTTCTTTCTATTTCTGTCTAATATCTTAGAAAAATATTTTGTAAGATCATTTATCCTAACTTCTTTCAAGAACTTCATGGAGAGCTTTTTTACTCCTCAAGTGAAGAGTGAAGGGACTCTAAGGGCCCTTGCTTCGTGCAAGTCTTACGCAGTTAGCATGACGCAAAGGGGCTTTGGAGAGGGATCACTGAGTGGTGACTGTGAGATACTCTTTCATTGCTAGGTGTTTGATTCTGCATCCACTTGCTGGATAATCAAAAGAATAGGACTTGGGGGGGGTTCCCTAAGAACTACTATTTAAGAATTTGCCAAAAATTTCCTTTAAAAAAAAGCATATCTGAAACCTCAGTAGAATAGTTCTCTTCCTATATAGTAAAAGGCTAATATGCAAATCAACCAAATGGCAGAACAGCTGGTCGCTATGATGTGCACTGACCACCAGGAGACAGATGCTCAACACAGGGAGCGCCGCTCAGCCAAAAGCTGGGCTCACAGCTGGCAAGCGCAGCAGCGATGGCGGGAGCCTCTCCTGACTCTGTGGCAGCACTAAGGATGTCCAGCTGCTGGCTTTCAGTCGGATATCCCCCGAGGGCTCCCAGACTGCGAGATGGCGCAGGCCGGGCTGAGGGACGCCGCCCCACCCCCCCCCAAGTGCACAAATTTCGTGCACCGGGCCGCTAATATTAATTAATAAGTGGAGATACCTTTATTGTTTTTCTGATTATAAAACTATTTCAGATCTACTAGAGTCTAGTCTATTAGAGATATTAATTAATAAATGGAGATGCCTGCTAAGTTCCACATTCCAGAGATGATAACCCTCAATGATTTGATATGTATCTCCTGAGGTTACTTCATTGTTGGTTTTTTAAACAAAATTAGGCCTACCCTGTCTATAGTCATTGGAGGCCGTTTCTCCCCCTTCACGCCCCTCCCCCACACAGTAAGCATCCTGGTCATGTTTGCAGCTCTCCCTCCTGCATGGTCACCAGCTCTGCTGGGAGTTAGGTTCTTCCTGAGGTTTCTGATGATAAGCAGCGCTGCATTGAGTGTCCGTGTCCACAGCACATTGTTTTATATTGATAAAAAATCACTTCGCTGATAGTTACCCCATACTCACTTAGAAAGTATTACATTTTTATTGTTTGGTTTGGTTTGGGCTTTTTAAAATGTGGTTTTCTCCTTCCCTTCCCCCTTTGAAAGTAGAGTAATTGGGAAAGACTGAAGATAATACCCCAACTGTTAACAAGTAGTTGCTGTGAGAGTGAATGTGGGGAGGGTGACGGATTGCATTAACTTCCTGTGCTTCCCTGTATTACAGCCATCTTATTACCTCCATAAGTTAAAAAAAGGAAGCTATGATTTGTTAAATGCAAAAATACTACTATGGAAAATACAGAAATGGAGGGAGAAAACAAGTAACATGAAGTCACTCCTCAGAGACATTTAGTTACTCTAACCCATTTCCTTTGGATTTCTTCCCTTCGGTATACATTACTTTTCAGTAATTATCAAGCTCCTTTTAAAGCTTTACATTTTAACTGCACTAGAATTATTGTGATCTCTTTCCTAGGAAGGAGATTGTGGTGGTCTTGGTTTGGAATTAACGTCGACAGAGCCAAAGGGCCAGGTCTGAGACCTTGAGTGTGACTTAGGCCCAGGGGCCCCCTTGGTTGTATGGGGTGCATGTTGGGCCTGCAGGCCTGGGGCCCGCTCTGTGTGCACCACACAGCCGGTGCTGCAAGAATTACAAACTGGAACCATGTTTCTAACTGGCTTTTGTAATGTTCTTACTTTTTTTTCCTGATTTCAGGGCCAGGGGCAACCAAGCTAGAAACCGCTGTGACTTCTACCCCATCTTCTGTCGGGCAGTTCAGCAAGCCTTTCTCATTTTCTTCATCAGGGTCAGTAATAAACTTACATTTTGTGGGAAGTCACTTACTAGATAGCTTCCCCAAATCTTACAGTCAGTAAGATGCTTATCAAATGTCCATGAGCCCAGACTTCTTATCACTGCAGTAATACAGCTGATGATATTAGCTTGATGTCCTGATAGGAATCTATTTCCCCTTTTCGATTCAAGTCTGTACATGTGTTATTGCATGATGAGCCTCATTTTATTTAGGTCTGTGCCAAATTCCATGGTTGGCCTAGTCCCGTGGTTGGCAAACTGCGGCTCGTGAGCCACATGTGGCTCTTTGGCCCCTTGAGTGTGGCTCTTCCTAAGCCTTAGGAGTACCCTAATTAAGTTAATAGCAGTGTACCTACCTATATAGTTTAAGTTTAAAAAATTTGGCTCTCAAAAGAAATTTCAATTGTTGTACTGTGGATATTTGGCTCTGTTGACTAATGAGTTTGCCGACCACTGGCCTAGTCTATCACGCTGAGCTGTCTTCATTCTGACACCACTTGGGGATTAGATTTGGGATTGGCTTTACTGACCAACGTGCTAAACTTCTGAGAGGCGGCAAGGACTTCACCTGGGGGAGGGTGCTCACACCGAAGCCCTGAAAGCTGCCAAGCATCCTCTCCCCACGGTGGTGGGGACCGTGGGGCTGAGGTGAAACCTGCCATTATTACTTTCTCTTCGTGGTGAATCATGTCGATACTTCCCAGTGGTAGTTGGGAGCAGATTTTACAAAGTAGGTTGGTGCCAGGAGCTAGTGCATCTTTTAAACGGTAATTATTCACCTTTACCTCGTGAACTGACGCTCTTCTTCCCATTTTTAAAATAAGCTGAAAAGGTTGGGTCATTGGGTCAGTGGCTTATCTCTTTATATAAAATTTCTTCACCAAGGTTGAGACAGAGAAAAAGGGTTTTTCTTAAATATGATACAATGTTTAACACAACATTTTAGATGGTCTTTGTCCATTAGACAAAGGCCATGATGGGTAAAAAAAAATCTAAATTCTTACATTGCTTATTACATTTGATGTGCTTGGTCCTTTATATTTTAATATTTTTTTAATATATTTTTATTGCTTTCAGAGAGGGAGAGAGATAGAAACATCACTGATGAGAGAATCAGTGATCAGCTGCCTCCTGCACACCACACTGGGTATTGAGCCCGAAACCCAAGCATGTGTGCTGACCTGGAAAAACTGTGACCTCCTGGTTCATGGGTCAGTGCTCAACCACTGAGCCACACTGGCTGGGAGGTCCCTTATATTTTAAAACTAGACTGATTTAAATTTGCTATTTGAGCTTTTATCACAATGAATAGTCTATTCTCACTCACTCTTGGACTGACTTTTCTTTGGCTATGGTGTCTTTGCTCACAGTGTAAAGGAGAAGTACAGAAAGAGAGAGGACATGAAGGAGTCAGAAAGGTTTCTGAACCAAGTTTTCCCCGCCCAGGTCCAAGGGTTGTGTCAGAACCGCAGAGACAGTGGCTTCTATGTCAGGCGCCCCATTGTGTCCCCGAGTAGCGTGGCGCTGTCCTGACACGCTCTGTGATACTCGGGTGGGTTTTGAGAGGTTGTCCCTAACCAGCCTGTCTTGTCTCCTTCACCAGGTGGCCCACTCCTCTCGCCACCCTTCCCCATACCCGTTCCTATGCGTTTCCACTCCATTGTCTTCCTTGAGCTAGGTCCCCACCCGAACCTCTGCCTGGGGGAGCCCAGCCATCCCTCCAGGCCTTCCCAGCTGCTGCTCCCTCTGCCTCCTCCACCGATTGCCTCCCCAGCTCAGGTCTTGGGGTGGCTTTACTGCTCCGCAGATACGTGCTTTTCCTCTGTTGTGTATCGGCGCGATTGTAAGTTCCTGGAGAGAGATTGTGTGAGTGCATCACACAGTGTCAGGCTGAAGGGTGTGCCTTGGGGCGGTTCCTTGTTAACCTCTCTTCTCCCACTCCCCAGGACCGGCTTTAATTTTGGGATAATCACACCAACACCGTCTTCCACCTTCGCTGCCACACAAGGTACCGTCTCTGCTGCTCAGCATGACCTGTGTGTTCCCCTGGGCGCAGGCAGGGTTCTGACAGATGTGTTGACCTTTTACTTGCTGCCGAGTCCTGCCTCGAGCATTTGCAGTGCGTGTGGTGTTGTTCTCCCTTAGAACCGGCTGGTCCTTAGCTAGCTCTGCCAGGGATGTTCCCGAGGGAAGCACACGTGGGAAAGTAAGGGGAGACGCCTTTTTATGTCTCTTGTGGGAGCATGTGTTAACTTCTTGCATTCTAGATATGGTGTGTTTGTTGTGATTTAATGGTCATGAAAAGAATAGTTGTGCTTTTCACCCCAGTGAGATGGCTCAGACGGAGGGATCATTCTGTCCTCCCCACTCAAGGAGGCTGCTGTTGGGACCAGCCGTTCCTGACTGCATCGAGGGGGAGAGAGGCTGGCTTAGAAATAGTCAGCGGAGATGCACCAGGTCAGATTCTGCTAAATCCAACTCCTCTCCTAATTTCTGTCTTACTAGGGGCAACACCCCCGGCTAAAGAGTCCAGCCAGCCGGACACATTCCCGTTTGGTGGGGGAGGCAAACCTTTCTCTGAGGCCATCCCCGAAAGCTCATCTCCCTCCACAGTGACAGCAGCGCCCAACACCACCGGAGCCGCCGGTGCTCCCGCAGGAGAGTCGGCTCCGCCAGGCAGCAGGCCTGCGGCCCCTCCTGGAATTGCTCTCTCCACCCCTCCCAGCAAGTTGGAAGCTGCGCCATCTAAGGCGGGGGAGCTCCTCTTTCCAACTTCTCTGGCTGGCGAGACTCTAGGGAGTTTTTCAGGACTGCGGGTCGGCCAAGCAGATGACTCCACAAAGCCAGCCAGTAAGGCTCCCTCCACCAGCCTGAGTAGCGCACAACCAGCCAAGACTTCCCTCGTCTCCTCGGGGTTTAACTTTGGTGGCCCTGCCGCGCTGGGGAAGCCCGCGGAGCCTCCCTTGACCTCCTCTGTGACCGCCACCACGGTGGCACCAGCAGCCAGCACCAGCACCAACAGTGCCTCCACTGGTGTCTTCGGCAGTCTGCCCCTCACCGGCACAGGCGCCTCGGGGGTCATCGGTTTTGGCGGGTTATCTCTGAGTGGCAGCAAGACTGGCTTTTCATTTGGAAGTCAGCCCACGAGTGGGACAGCGCCCCCATCTGCCCCACCACCGGCCACCACTGCCACTCCCCTTCCCACATCATTCTCCACCTTGTCGTTCGGTGGCCTCCTCAGTTCAGCATCTGCTCCCACGCCACCTGTGTCTTCTGCTAAAAGCACAGAGGAGGTGACGTCCCCATCTTCGTCCGAGAAGCTCGGCACCAGTGAGGCCTCAGCATCAGCAGCCTCGCTTCTGGGGCCACAGCCGTCAGCGCCGCTTCCCCAGGCTCCTCTGCAAACTCCCGACCCCGTGAAGAAGGAGCCTGTTCCTGCCCCGCCCACAGGCAGCAGCCTGGACCCCACGGCACCGAGTTCCAGTCTCCCAGCACCTTCTGCAGAGGCTGCGGCAGCAGCCACCGGGGTCCCTGACGTCAAGACAGAACCAGCTTCTCTTCCCTCCCTTTCAGTGCCTGGGCAGCCGGCTGTCACAGCAGCTCCAACCCCGAGTGCAGGCCCTGTGACCGCAGAAGCACCAAGTCCCCCCCCCCACCGCCAGTGCTGCTTCCAGCGCTGCTCCAAGCCCCCGCTGCGGACTCAGTGGCGTTTGGCACTGTCACTTCTGGTTCCTCCGTCTTCACTCAGCCACCTGCTGCAGTTCTAGCTCCGCTTTCAGCCAGCTCACCGCAGCACGGCCTCCACCCCCTCGGCACCCCCGTGTTTGGCAGCGCAGCAA